>NC_041339.1:25262645-25503241 GCF_004354835.1 Perca flavescens
AGAAGGACTTCATCATCCTGTCTTGTGTTCGTGCAAATGAGCACCAGGGCATTGGCTTCCTGAATGACCCACGTCGTCTCAACGTAGCGCTGACCAGAGCCAAGTAAAAACCTTCACCTTGGATAATTATGGCACAGCACACATCCAGCTAACTTGTTTATGATGGGCTATTTAGATTTCCCATGAAGCTAATTAACAATCTAGCAAATCAGATGCTATTGACAGCCAGACTGTGAAAAATTCAGCTTGGTGACTTTGTAACAAACTTGACAATTTAGATTAGACATGTCTATTATTTTTATGTAGGTGTGTATAGTAGAAATAATCAGACCCCTAGGATTTCAATACACAAGAACTTGTGCCAGGACAATTTAAAGAATGTTATCGAGAAATATTTCTACACAGTTTTGTTCAATACAAAATTTCTATCCCATTCCTGAGCAGCTTTTGTGTGTGTTGTGAATGTAGGTATGGTGTGATTATCGTGGGAAACCCCAAGGCGCTCTCCAAGCAGCCGCTGTGGAACAACTTGCTGAACAACTACAAGGAGCAAAAAGTCCTTGTGGAGGGACCCCTCAACAACCTGAGGGAGAGCCTCATGCAGTTCAGCAAGCCACGCAAACTGGTCAACACCATCAACCCTGTGAGTAAACAAAGTCCTGTAGGGTTCATTAGTGAAAATAATTGTTAGTTTCAGCCCTAAATCTGTGAATTATGCAACTGTATGAAATGGCGATTGTCTGGTGTTTTCCAGGGGGGACGTTTTATGAGCAATGCGATGTACGATGCCCGTGAGGCCCTCATCCCTGGCTCCGCCTATGACCGCAGCAGTGGTATTTATTTAATATATATTTAGTATCTTGTGGTTTGACTCGAGATAATAATAAATGACAAACTTTTACAGCATAACAGTCCAGCAAAACCAGGCTTTCTTGGTAAAAGGTTTTCTTAAAAAAACTGACAAGTCTTGTTCTGCGTGCTTTCTTTCAGCCGGACGTCCGTCCAACATGTACTTTCAAACTCACGACCAGATTGGGATGATTGGGGCAGGCCCCGGTCACATGGCTATGAATATTCCCATACCCTTCAACTTGGTGATGCCACCACTGCCTCCGCCCAGTTACCTGGGTCAGACCAACGGCCCTGCTGCAGGTAGAGTACAGCACTAAAACGGTCCACTGAACCTTTAGATAATCTAAAAATGAGCACATTTTAGTCCACAAACAAAAAGACAATACAAGCAGAGCAGAACTTGGCACAAAACAAGACACAGCACAGAAGCCAAACTAACAGTATACATACATAATAAATCATTTTAGTATGTATATGTATTGACCATCCATTGTTTTAACTGCCTAGTAAAAGACTTGTGTTTTCTATTATGGATGTCCCCAGATTTCATGATGTTTTATAAATGTTATTTGTTTATTGTAAAGCATCAATAGTAGCTGACACACAGCGGAATGAGCTGTCATAAGGACACAGATTAACACATTTTTCCTCAGATGGCAAAGGTTAACAAAAATAGGCTATAAATAGTGCAAACAGTAATTCAAAACGTAGCCTACTCACCACAATGAAACACCATAATGAAAGTGCAAAAATATGTGTGTCCCTGATAAACTGTCAGTTACTCACTGTTGCTAGAGCTGACAATCCACAAGTTTCAGGGACCAAATCACACCCTGTCTTTATTGTCAAACAGCAATAGTCCCAGTATTTCCCAAGCCTCACTTACTGTGGTTCCTCTCAACCTTCTAGTATAAATAACATATTATCACCACTTATGCCAGGAAGACACTGCACGCGTAAGCGGAGCTGTTTTCATTTCGGTGCCTATGTTATTCAATCTGTCTGGCTGCGCCACAATCAAGAGCGTATCGGTTACTGTTCTCCTGATCTCTTTTTTTTTTTTTTTTTTTTTATATATATCAAGGTCGTGGAGCTATGAAGGGTAAGCCTGGGCGTGGCGGGCGGCAGAGGATCCGTGGATCGGCACACCAGGGTGCCAGTCAGGGTAACGGACCAAACAGCCAGGTCAGCCAGGATGGGGCCTCCCAACCCTTCTCCCAGGGGCCGCTGACACAAGGCTACATCTCCATGAGCCAGCCCTCTCAAATGAGCCAGCCTGGCCTCTCCCAGCCAGAGCTGTCCCAGGTAACGCATCACTGTCACTTAGTGAAAGAAGAATTATCATTTAAGATGATCAATATTAAGTGTTATGGTTTAGTTGAACTGGTCACATTGTTCGTTATCTGAATTTAGCAAATCCAGTAAAAATATGAAAGGAATAATAGAAATATATTTGATCAAATATATATATAGGTTTGCATAAGAAGAGATTTAGATAAAGGCTGATGTATGAAATGAGTCTGCAATGATGTTTCTGTCCTCCTGTTCTCCAGGACAGCTACCTGGGCGATGAGTTCAAGTCCCAAATCGATGTGGCTCTGTCCCAGGACTCGACTTACCAGGGTGAACGTGCATACCAACATGGTGGGGTGACTGGACTGTCACAATTCTAAAGTGTAAGTACATAGACATAACCTTAAAACAGTCTTTGTAGTAACAGCATAGCACATTTAAGGTTTGGGAAGTTATCATGTTTCCTTACTGAAAAGAATGTGTCTGTGTGTGTAATGACTTTTGATAATTTTTAGATCATTAGGCTCATTGTCTTTGATAGGGGTGTGCAAAAAAATAGATTCACATTCATATCGTGATTCAAGCTCTACAGATTCAAAAACGATTCATAGAATTCCAAAAATTGATTCTTTTTTTGTTTTGTAATGGCGTGTATACTATTGTCCTGAAATGAGTTTAGCTCGCCATTCCCACAGATGACGCTGAATCAAATTCACACTGATGCCCGGGCACTCTTGTCATAATCAAAAGAAGTAGCTTAGTCGGCGCAAACAACGGCAAACCTCACAGAATTATTCAACCTGCTCCATCCTCATTGAAGGCGAGAGTTAGGGCACATATCAGCTTTTATAACCTCAAGGGAAAGATGGAACTTGATAGGAATCATGCAGTATTTTGGAAACACCACAAACTTGAGAACTCGCATGGTACGCAATCACCCAGAGATTAACATTAAAGACGTGGACAAACGACCAAAAATACCTAACATGCCAGTCAACCAACTCACTCTCTTTCAATGCTCTAAACTCCCACTGAACTCTGAACGAAAAGCTCTTTTTAAGTTTTATTTTATACTTAACTTTTTAGTTGCAAAAGTTTTTATTTTTGTATGAAGACACATAAAGTAATATCTGAAAGAGAGACCCACAAGAGTAACAACATCAAACTACATTTAATTTGTTGTTTGTTTTAAATTGTATGTCTACTGCAACCACATGGGAAAAGTAACTACATTTACATACTGAGAATAGTTTTTTTTTTTTAATCAAGAATTGTTTTTTTAATCGAAAATCATTTTTGAATCAAATCTTGAGCCTACAAATCGATATTGAATTGTGACATTTTCTTAATGACCCCTAGTCTTTGATGAATGTGACTGTCAATTAGTGACAGTGTATTTTTAAATGATTCTGAGTTTCAGGAAGGTTTAGTTAGAGCAATTTAGCAGATTATAAGGATATTTAGTACTGTATTAATGTGTCTTATTTTCTTTCACTGGAGACAAAAATAATTCTGACCAAAGCCAGTATTGCTCATCTCTTGCTCATTTTTTTTTTTAAATCATCTTTATGTAATTGACAAAAGGCTATACACCTGTTTTGTGTCTTGCAGGTCACTTGAAGAAGGGAGCTAGGCTTGAGCTGAGCTTAGTTCATCAGCTTTTTAATCTGGGAAATAATACAAACATAAAATGGATACCTGTTTTCCTCTGCTACAACCGAAGCACCACCAAGTGAAAGCGACGGGATAGCGAAACGAAACCAATGACCAGGGAGAGAAATAAGAGGGTAGAAGACGGAAGAGGGCACGTACAGACGGGCATGGAGATGGCAAGAGAGGCCGAGTGAACAAGCGAGAGGCAGGGACCGATGCCCGTCCAAAGTGAAGGAGGGAAGTCGAGAAGATGGCGGCGTGTGGTCGAGCTGCTGAGGGAAACGGAGGGGAGATCTCAACGGTCTCTCGTGGGAATCCAAATGAGGCTCAACTCCCAACAAAATAATCCAGCCAGCCCCTTCAACCCACAGCCTCCAGGAAACGAAGGAAAGCTATCTTAACTTCAGATGGGGATCGAAAGCTTTCCAGCTGAATTTGAAGAACTTGTTCTCCAAACTTGCAGGGCGCATGATTACAGAAAGCCATCGAACAGGAAACACAAAATCCCAATGCTAAAAGTCGGTTGGTTTCTCAACCTGTATTTCTTAAATTTGGTTTATCATGGGAGGAGAGTGGCACCATCGATCTTCTAGTGGGCCCAAAAACCTCAGCAGCCTCTGAAGGAAGCAGCAGTCAACACTCTCGGAGAGGAAATAAAAAACACGGTTTCTGTGCTTGAGTCTGAGAATAAAGAGCCTTGAATTGAAATACCTTTCGCCTTGAGAAATACTGGCTCTTTCACAAGGTCTTTTACAGGGTGGTTTCGACCACGTCAGTGGTGGCGCAGCACGGGGATTTCAGACATGACGATATCCCACCGATATCGCGATCATCATGGGACAGTTTTTCCTTCTCTGAAGTACCTTTCTTATCACAGAGCACAAAATTGCAAAAAAGTCATTGAAACTATCAAACACGACCAGCATTGAATATTCAACTCAGTCATTTGATGTTTCAGCGAAGGCTTTTCCTTATTTAAATCTTTTGAAAGCAGGGGTTGTTGATGTCCTGCTGTGCTTCATGACCAGATGTCTCTTTGAAAACACTGTGTACGCTTAGATTGGCAAATGCTCAAATGCTTTGCATTGATCGATTCCTCAGGGGATTGTGGACTGTTCACACTCATCACACAAATCCCTGCTTGAGGAGAAAAAAAAACCAAACAAGGAGGGAAGAAGGATGATAGTAGTCAAGGCTTACAGGTGGTCGTGGCAATCAATCCACCACAGGTAAGGAGTAGAAAAGGAAGGTGGCTGAGGAAGAGAAGGTTTTGAGTTTCCACATCTGGAAAATGAGTTCAGGTCATTGGCAGGGTTAGAACTGTTAAGGGAAACGTGGCTTTAGGACTGTTCAGTCCCACTAGATGACCCCAAATTAGATGTAGTTGTAAACCCAGTGTCCTTTCACGCAGCATTTTGATTTTGTGAATAATTTTCAAATGACAAGCAATATAGCCAGGCTGATGGCCATATTGCCCAGCCACACAAATCTAAATATAATCAGGGGCGGAGAATTAAGTCTTTCACAAAGGAAATGCGCGTAGAATCTCAACAAAACCCTATAATTTAAAAATCCACATAATCTGAAAGATCTTTGGTTCCTGTGGATGAAATAATTTTTTAAACTTTACTAAACCCCAGGTACACACAGTGGAAATGCCATCAGTACTGATTTGATGACGAGGCGATTTAATGGAAAGTGAATGAGAAGCCTGAATCAGTGCCTATAACCAATCGCCATCGGATAAACCGCTGCAGCACAAGCATGAATGTAGTTCAAATCAAACTACCAGCATTAAAAAATACCTTCCAGCCATCAGAGGGCTCATAAAACCTACAGAAAAAGGACTTGTATTTTATTTTTTTAATAAAAATCAGGCCAGGTGAAGATGAGGTCAGTGAGTTAGTAGTTGGGTTGTTTCTCAAAGAATGGGCAGATGAAAAAGAGAGCCACCTTCCTTCTCTGTGGAATAAAATAAAATGAAGGCTGGTAGAATTTATTTTTCCTTCTGTGGACTTTTGATTTGTGCAAAGCTGTTTTGCCTGCATTATGTATTCCTTGTAGAGTTCCTCTTGAGATTTACCTGGATCCTAAATCCTCTTCCTGGAGAACTGTGTGAACCTGAACCTTGAGTTGATCAAACTTTGCTTTTGTCAGAGGATTCGCTGCTTTGTGTGTCATGTTTTGTTCAGCTGGGTGTTATTTAGCCATTTTGTGTAGTTTTACTAAAATCTGTTTTTTGTAGCAACTTGACAACAGTAATGAGGCGGACGCCGTTTCCTTTCATTAGTTTTGTATCTCCTCCTCAAACTCTCCGAGGAATTGTAGTTTTTTAACTCTTCCAGGAAAGACGCTTTCTGAACACAGTAAGAATGTACTCCACTGCTGTTTCTCACCTGCTTCTTATTTCAGCAGACAATCATGTTACAAGTAGATGTTGCCATGTTTAATTGACTTAGAAATAATTGTTTTGTTGACATAGTGCAAATCTCTCGTGCAATGAATTAGTTTCACATATCGACCTGTTCCACTGAGATCCTAACGTGTTATAGCTTTCAGAACCTGCTGCCGTGATATTATTGCTTTGGTGTTTTCCCATCTTCTGAGCCACAATGAATTGCAACATGTGCAGTCATCATTGAAGAAGTGATTCAGTTGTGAATGAGTTGTTGTAATTTACATTTGCATCCAAACCCTTGATTCTTTATGTCAACAGGCAGAGATTGAGAGCTCAATGTGATGTAAATACCTATCTGAAACATCTTTGCAGTGAAGTTTCATCACATGGTGGTTTCTTGTTAAACTGAATCAATAAAGGCTGTCAATTTGAGCAGGTTTGATGGTATGAAATTCAACACAAGTTAAAATTTATTTGCAGATCGTCACACATAAAATGATTAGATATTGTACAGTAACCTCTTTAGTGTATATACATGGGTCGTAGCAGTTTTCACGCTGTTGCCTGTACTGCCTTTTTCTTTTTCATCTGTTTTCTCTTTATCAGTTTTTTTTTCAGCTGTCCATCTTTCTGTCTCTGAATGCTCTCCTGGATTTTTAGTTTAAACTTCTTCTTTTGGCTCCTGATCTTCTCCAGCTCGGCTTTTCTCTTAGCCTCGAGGTCTGGATCCTGAAACGGCAGTTTGAAAACAAATCAACAACAGTTCAACTCGCATGGTCAGATTCTCAGAAGCCTTATCATTTAACCATCCCAGGGTATTTGGGCTGATTGTTGGGAAAATAGACAAAGCTGTCACTTAAGTTGTGGTTATAAGAAATTGTTAATTTTCAGAGACATTTCCTTGAAAGAACTTCTCCAGTAAATTATTAATTTTGTATTATAAAAGACTAGTAAATAAACTCTCCATTTTTACCTATAATTGGTACCAAATACTTTACAAAAAAACCTTAACAGAAATTTACAACTACATATTCGTTCCTCTAGGAAATCACTCCAAGAAACTGAACTTGACGTTTTGTTGCTTCATCTTGGTAGTATATACACAAACGTGGCTTTGCTAAAATACCCCAACTGTGTGGGGTGTGGGGGGACATACCTTCCCCTCCAAGATCAGCTGTTTCCTTTTGTTGATCTCCTTTTTCTCATCAAAGTCTGTTGACTCAAGTTTCTACAATACAGAAAGGAGTTTATCAAAACATTACAAGTCATTTTAGTGAGAAAAGTGTCTAGTCTGAAAAATATAAACAGCAATAACTTACAGTATATATGTTGTCAAAGAAAGAAAAAGGTTTTAAGTACTGGTTCTGACGGATCCATTATTAATATAGTCTCCTGAACACTACAGACTCAAATAAAAATTTGTTTTGCTAAGCTATTAAGAGGTGACTGAATATGAAGATAAGAGGCGTCCATACTATTTCAATCTCTCGTCTGGTCACGTTGACCTGGGTGAGGATCTTCAGGACTTCTTTCTCCTCCACAGGATACTCCTTCAGCTTTGTCTCTAGTAAAACAGCAGTTTGTGTTGAGATACACCACACTTTAAATACAACACACATGGTATTTCCAACTTCTTAGGGGTTTTGTCAGATGGTTAAGACTAGGGCTGTTGAAATGAATTTCGAAAGTCGAATAGTAAAAAGAAAAAAATCAATACTATAAAATAAAAATATATTATATAAATATGTTGGCTAACGATAGCTAAGCACCCGCATGTGAAAACGAAATGCTTTTGTAATGTCACGTCTGATGAACGATACGTTAGCGGGAGTGAGAAACAAGGCATTGTGAGGTCTTAACATCACGGAGTACGTAACGTTAGTACAGGGGGTGTGACAGGATGCGGCTGGAAATTGGAAGAAGGATGGGAAATAGTTTAAAAAAATATATATTTCGGCATCCACCGAGCAAAAAAATTTTTTGTTATTAGTTAGCTAGTTCTTGTTTCCTATCTGCGGAGCTTCATGGAGACAGCTAAAGTTAATGTTAGCTGCCCTACTACAGCTGTCAGAGTAGCTTTGACTTCATATATTACCTTAATAGCTTTTATTCTCAGTAACGTGACAACGTGCAAGAAACAGGTTGCTTATACATCACTGAAATAGTATAGTGACCGTACAGTTTGGCTTAGTTTTCAATGCCGTTAGCATCGTGGCTAACACTTGTTACTTAGCTAGATTATGACAAATCGTTTCGGCTGTGCTTTCTAACGTGTTATTGTGCTAACCGAGCACCGTTAGCCTTTACAACAGAGCCGCTTCAACTAAACGTATGGCCTCAGCGTGGCTGGTCATCATAGCGACGGCTGGTACCAGGCACCATTTTTCATAATGGAAAACCCAAACAGGCGAGTCGAGCTGGTACCATGTAGTGGGAAAGTAACTACGAAGTTACACACGCCCTTAGGGTAGGATGTCACAGAAATATACTCACTTATGGTAAAACAGCAGGTATTCTTTCTGCCACATAGCATCATCTTATCAATTGCATGCCATTTTGCAACAACTCAGTGCTGAACCATAACACACACGGTCTGTGAGGCGTTCATGTCCTTCCAAGTTTTGTAATACAGGCTAACTATTAAACATGTATATTAAAGGAGCTACTGGCCATATCGATGCTTTGGAAGCAAACATGTTAACATTGTAGCTCATGATCAGAAAAAGAGAACAAGAAATGAGGAAGAACAAAGTCACCGAGCTGGCGGTGAAGTGCTGGTGATCTTCCACTGACACACAACATCTGACATGAGGATTTTTCTATCCTGTGCGAGTGAACGCTGGCTTTTCAACAAGCTTCATTTCAAGTAGAACAGATGTTCACACTGCAGCCACCAGTACAGGTCAGAACAGAGTTTAGCTCAGCTCTGAAAACGCACACAAAAGGAAAAGGTTTTTCCTGTGTACTACATTTTAATTCAGTCTTTATGACCAAGTGACTTACGAATCTGTCCTTCGATAGAGTGGACCAGGTGGATGTCGTACTGCGTCACCAGTGTGATGGACACTCCATTCCTCCCTGCAGAGGAAGGAAACCTTGTCATGTACCAGCTGCATTTATTTTAGAGGTTTAATGATGCAGAGTGAGTCATCGATGGGGGACACGTGGATGATGTAGTGTTGGTGTTTCTGAACTTATCATAAGTTAACATTTACTTGAAAGTTGTTAAAGGTTACCTGCTCGTGCGGTTCGTCCGACTCTGTGGATGTAGATCTTGGGAAGGCCGGGGGTGTTGTGGTTGATGACGACCTGGACAGTTGGAATATCCAAACCCCTGTGAATCCGAAAGAACAGGAAGGATGTCAAAACAAGGTGATTTCAGACTGAATCTCTCAGTCTGAAACTGAGGTTTAACAACATGAGGAAGAATTGAATGTGGATGTTCAACTTTTAAAAAGGTGTAAAAAAAAAAAAAAAAAAAAAGCTTACCTGGCAGCCACGTCTGTTGCAACCAGGATTTTGAAGACGCTGGCCTTGAACTTGGCGAGGTTTGCAAATCGTTGTTTCTGGAGAAGATAAAGAGCAGTTGTTCATTCTGAAGGCCCCGTTTAATCTGCTGTAGTACACAGACGTTTTGTTATATTATCACAATGGCTTTGTGCTTGCTATACGTTTTCTGTCTTTGTCCCTTTAATGACACAAATGTGATTTCCCCATCCAACACTAGCTTGTTGTGGAGCTCTGGGGACCAGCGATAAAGGGACACAACACCATGTTGGAGGAAATCTCTGCTCTCCCCTTTCTCTCACACAAAAGCAAAGTCAAATTATTTGAATGTGCAAACTTAATTGACCAGTAAAACAGATTCTGATACAGACTCTCTGATGCAGGGTCCCTCATAATCCCTAAAAACATCCTTCAGCAAGCCTCCGGTACTAAAATTCACTAATGCTACTTTCTCTCTGTGATGGATTAAATTCAAAATTTTGTGAGTTGCATTAGTCTCACCTGTTTCATCATGGAGTGCAGGGAGATGGTTGGAAAGTTAAATTCCCGCAGCATCATGGTGAGGACTTGGCAGTCCCTGAGTAAGAAACAACAAATTTATGTAACAAATATACTTTTTCATATGAACCACATCAAATCAACATGTACATGCACAGACTTCTAGCTGCTGATCACACTCAGGTTCAAGTTTCAAAGACATCAAATTTCACCTTATAAGCTAAATTTCTGGTCACCTATTTAAAAAGAAAAGACCGAAAATGTATGCTATTGGTAACATATTTTGTCCCACTATTACATTACTAATCACAACCCGAAACTGCAGTCTCAACAATCATGATGGAGTTGTATCAACAGCACACTGGCAACATTACAAGTTTCATAGCGGCTTTAGAAACCCTTCATCGCATTAGGGTAAGATTGTACTGGTCTGTACTATATATGAACATTTTAATTACTTCTGGGCTTCTTACTTGCACGTGTTGGTGAAGATGATGATAGACCAGTCGTCATGCTCGTCAGTAAATGTCTGGATCAAGTGGACCAGGTAGGCGTCCTTTACCTTCTCTGGAGTGAGAATGTACCTCTGGTCCAGCTCCTCCACTGTCCGTGTCCTGTAAACAACATTGTGATCTTTCACTGTTTCCTATTGAGAGATATATATATATATATATATATATATATATATATATATATATATATATATATATATATATAGATAGATAGATAGATAGATAGATAGATAGATAGATAGATAGATAGATAGATAGATAGATATATATATATAGAGATATATATATATATAGAGATATATATATATATATATAGAGATATATATATATATATATATATAGAGATATATATATATATATATATATATATATATATATATATATATATATATATATATATCTCTATATATATATATATATATATATATATATATATATATATATATATATATATATATATATATATATATATATATATATATATATATATATATATATATATATATATATATATATATATATATATATATATATATATATATATATATAGATATATAGATATATATATATAGATATATATATATAGATATAAAGATATAGATATATATATATAGATATATATATAGATATATATAGATATATAGATATATATATAGATATATATATATATATATATAGAGATAGAGATATAGAGATATAGATATAGATATATATATATATATATATATATATATAGAGATAGATAGATAGATATAGAGATAGATATAGAGATAGATAGATAGATATATATAGAGAGATAGACAGATATATATAGAGATAGATAGATATATATAGAGATAGATAGATAGATAGATAGATAGATAGATAGATAGATAGATAGATAGATAGATAGATAGATAGATTTTCTGTTGCCAGAGAGGTCAGACGCCATAGTACAGAGCAGCAAACCTGGAGCTGGTATGGATTCAGGCCAGGATTTGTGCAAGATGGATTTGAGCGTTATGTTGGATACATTTTACGTTCCACACTTGGATACACCTGCGTGAGTTTGTAGCTGCTTTCTGCGCATATCTGAATCCTAGGCTGCAAACGGTCTGATGATTCATAAACCCAGCAGATGGCTCATTCAACCACACTTAACTCCCTTCACTTGCACGACTCTGCCTCGCATGCAAAAAGGCATTTGTGCGAGAGATATGCTTCTACGATTAGCTGCACCTCAGATCACATGACAGGCAAACTGATCTTCCAGGCTGGTGCTCCTGTTTTATAAATAACGAAGATTTCTCCCACAGAATGCATCTGAAATGAGACACAAAACCTTCACGCCAAATGTGACGCTGAGTGTTTTATGTCCACTTTTTTTTTTTTTTTTTTAATGACCTGAAATATGTAGGCCGATACCTACAAATACACTGAATACACCTCTGCAAATAAAGTTTAAAACAGATCAAAATTACACCTGCAATGTCCTGTGAATTTGCTAAATATTTCTATAAACAGCCCTTAAGTGGCAGCAGGTTACTCACTCTGACTTGCTCTCCCAGAAGAAAGGTTTGTTCATGGCGATGTTCTTCAGCTCGTGCAGGGTGTCAGTGAGTGTGGCGCTGAACAGAAGCGTCTGCCGTTTAGCCGGTAAAGTAGCCAGGATCGTCTCCAGGTCTTTGGTGAAGTCAGTACAGCCCTGCTCCAACAGCCGGTCCGCCTCGTCCAGAATCTGAAAACACACAAAGGCGACGTCACAAACTGTTGAAACCTTGTCCAAGTCTCAGCGTGTGGTCTGTCCTGAACTCACTAGGAACTGGATCTTGCTCATGCTGAAGGTGTCGGAGCTGCGGATGTGATCGGCCAGCCGTCCGGGCGTCGCTACTACTACATGTGGCTGGTTGGACAGCTCCAGGGCCTGGCTCACCATGTCTATCAGTAACACAGCAGTGACAACATCAGCACAGAGGAGAGGCTCAGACAGAATTCAACAGTAATTGGAAGCCGTGTTTCTGCAGCAGCAACGCAATACCGGGACTTTAAAAGCCCAGCAGACTCTCAGAATAAAGGATATACCCATTCCACCGACGATGATGCAGTCTCTCAGACCCAGTGGCTTCCCCAGGACTCGAAACTGCTCTGCAATCTGATAGGCGAGCTCCCTGCATGACATCACATATACAACACCATCAGCTGGATATATGGGAACATATTTCTTACAGTGCTAATTAATCTTAAGTATCAATAACACATGCATTATAGATTTGATAGAAACAAAGATTTATTTGAAAAATGTTTTGTATTCTGTTGTCATCCTGAGCTAAAATGAAAACCATCTGTGTTGAAATCCTGGCTGATAAACTTTAAAAGGAAACTCATTATCCTGAATTTGTAGCTTTGGAATAAAACTCTTTTCTCAGATGTATACATTATTTAGGATCTGAGGCTTACATGTGTATCTGACATGCAAAGGATTTGGATATTAAAGGTCCCATGGCATGAAAATTTCACTTGATGAGGTTTTTTAACATTAATATGCATTCCCCCAGCCTGCCTATGGTCCCCCAATGGCTAGAAATGGTGATAGGTGTAAACCGAGCCCTGGGTATCCTGCTCTGCCTTTGAGAAAATGAAAGCTCAGATGGGCCAATCTGGAATCTTGGTCCTTATGAGGTCATAAGGAGGAAGGTTACCTCCCCTTTCTCTGCTTGCTCACCCAGAGAATTTGGCCCACCCATGAGAGAGAGACATCATGGCTTTCAAACGAGCAAAGTGGCAGTTGGTCAAGGCCACACCCCCACCCTCCACCTTGCCCCCCCTCTCTCCTCCTCAATAGCTACAGACACAGAAATGGCACATACTAAGGAAAGCTCATTGTGGAGCCGGCTCTAGTGGCTGTAATTCTGCACCAAGGCTGAATTTCAGGAAAAAAGACTTCAGATACAGTATTAGGGGACCAATATGGTCTATATAAAAGCATCCAAATAGCACCATATCAAAGGGACCTTTAAGTTTAGTTTAGAGTCATTGTGCTTTTATTTTGATAGACTGACAACCTCTCCTTTACCACTGATGTTTCAGATCACAAACATGACATGATATTTAACATGGAAATGACACAATCTGACAGGAAGAATACCCCCCCATAAAAGTGTAGCAGGGTCTTCCAGTTTGCTCTCTGACACTACATAACACTGACCTGGTTGGAGTGAGCACCAAGCAGAAGATGCCATATGGGTCCTCTGACAGTTTCTGCACCACCGGCAGCACAAACGCGGCTGTCTTCCCACTTCCGGTCTTAGCACAGCCCATACAATCCCGACCTGGTAGGAAAAACAACTTCATTCACCTGCTCTAAACTCTGGTGAGTGGTACCAAAGTGGTACCCTTGTGGTGACTTCAAATGATTTTACTTATAAGCATAACAATACTTTTCTCATAATTGCTGACCATGCCAAACTCCACGAGAAAATGTCGGATCACGTACTGTATCTTTGCGTATCTACAAACTCACAGACACGGATCCGATCATAACTTTAAACACTTTCTGATCCATATATTTTTCCGGCAAATTTGGCGGCAGTCAGATGTGGAAGAACATTTTATAGTTGACTACTAATGTGTATTTTGAGGTTGGGAGTAATGGGAAAACAGTGGCCTTAATTCCGGACTTCTGAATCGTAGCTCTCAGTTAAAAACTTTAATAATAAATTCAAATAATAATTTAACTGGAACTAAGAGCTGATCGGCACGTCTATCATAGCTACATGCAGAACACAATATTTGCTAATTTGGAGTGTGTATCTTCTTCCAGGTGTTTACCTTGCCTGATCATCACTGGCCATTAAATTGATGAGATCTACATTACCTGTCGCGACTGCTGATTCTGATATTTACATTGCAGGTAGCTGGCCAGGGTGACATGTTTCTAACCTGAAGATTTTAACAAAAGCTGTCTTACCTTCTAGTATGGGCGGCATGCAGTTTTCCTGGACAGGAGTGGGTTTGTTGATCCCCAGCTGTTTACACTGTTTAACCAGCCAGTCTGAGAGACCCAGCGACGAAAAGTCAGCCATTTCTGATTTATCTCGTTCTCTGAGGCTGGATGAGTACTTCTGTGCACTTTATTTTACAAAATAATCACTGAAATACTCAATTTGAACGTAGAGTAAAACCATAGACAGTATATAAGTAAAACATCCTCGTGCGTGTGTTACGTGTCGCTGTATGATTACGTAGCCGCACTGTCTTCTTCTCCAAAGTGACGGGAGACTGGAGGTTGCGCAGGCGCGTTGCTGCCCTCTGCTGTTCAAATGTCGGTGTTGTCATCAACACGATCAAACAAGTATTTTTTGGCCCTGGAGAAATTTAAAATGTTGGTCACATTATTTTGATAGGCTGACCCCACCTTTATCATAAACCAATGACTTTCCCCCCATACTTTTAACCGCGGTTAGTATTTTAATACGGTCACATACTGAAAGTTGGTAGTATCCTGTTCTCTTAATACATCCATGGTTGTAGGCCTGTGTTGTCCAGTGGTGGAAGAAATACTCTGATATTTTACTTAAGTAAAAGCACAAATACCGCAGTGTAGAAATACTCTGTGAGAAGTAAAAGTCCTGCATTCAAACTTTACTTTGTGCTTTAATTAAAAGCACAAAAGGATTAGCATCAAAAAGTAAATGTACTCATTATGCAGAATGGCCCATTTCAAAATGATTTTTATTATTTTATTGAATTATAATTATTATTGAATTATAATTATAATTATTACATCACTTTTTAATGTTGCAGTTGATAAAGGTTGGTCATTTATTATATTTTGTATTACTAATCTAAATCTACAAAGTAACTAGTAAATAAAGTTACTAAATAAATGTAGTGGAGTACAAAATTTCCCTCTGAAATGTAGTGAAGTAGAAGTATAAAGTAGCAGAAAATGGAAGTTAAGTACAATACCTCAAACTTGTACTTAGGCTAGGTGCTGTAGTTGAGTAAATGTACTCCTCACCTCACATTTTTTATCTATAGTTGACCCTTCACTTGGGAGCCCTGCGGCATAAATGAGCTGTTGGCCCCTCCCAAAAACCCCACCACCATCTTGTTGTGAATTGTGTATGGATTCCACACATACATAGGCTGATCAGCTGAATATAGGAATATGCACCATGTAAGCACTATGTATAATTAACAGTAGTTTTTGGGGCTCAGGATTACAGGATCTGTGGGGCCCTAATCATTTCAATATTGTAATTAAGTGGTGCATATTCACAAACAAATGTGCAATTATTCAAATGAACACAAACCATTCACTGAGTGGGATAGGGGATTTGCCAGCTTTGCTCATGCAGTTAGTAATCAGCCTTGTATAGTGTTACATAATCTAATGGGTCACATATACACCTCCACAGTTCTCTAGATCTGATCTGGTTCAGCTTTTCCTGCCCTTCAGTGCTGCATGCACCTATTTCATCTGCTCCTGGCCTTTTGGTCGGTGGACAAAATTAATTGTTGTTATTTGTGATACAGAAAATATAGGAACATGTGGGAGGAAAATAAATGAATGAATGAATTTATTGGCCGTAACCAAAGGGTAGGGTCACAAAGGGTAGGGTCACAAAGGGTGCACTCACAAGCTTTTTTACCTTTTTAAAATTAAAGTCCAGCCAATGAGATTAATTACAAAACAGCTCCTTTTAAAAATGTTAATCATTTATGATTTGATTCTCTGTCTAGACTTTATTTCTGGTGCAGATGATGCTTTGTTTGCCACATTATAGGTCTGCCACAGTGAGCGTGAAGAAGACACTATGAGTTTGATTCAGTCACTGCTTGACTTGGAAAAGGAGAAAATCTTCTCCAAGAAGACCCATCTGCGTGTGCACACTGGGGCTGCCAAAGGTGATTAATACTCTTTGTGTTAAAGGCAGGGGGCTGGAGGTTCAGCTCCATCCTGCCCAGACCGTCCAGCTGTGCTGCAAACTGCCTCGGACCGGCTGAGAAGTGTCTCTCTAAATGAGCATGAGGGTTGTTTGCATGTAAGGCGGAAATCTGATGTTCCCTGCAGCCTCCCTGCAGCACAAAGCAGCAGTCAGCTGCATCGCTGTAACAGGCCACTGAGCAGCACGATTAATGCACAGGAGCGGCTCCCGTCACTCTTCCGCTACATTTAATGCTCCACTCTCCCATGTTCACCCTGTATTCATGCAAATAAGTGGTTTATTTTGAAACAGAGTAGACTTCAAACTAAGTCATGTGATTTTCAACAGTTATATAAAGAAAGTAAATGGGTGAAATGTCCGCCAAGTTTCTTGTCTTTTTTTGCCAATTAGGAGCTCCGTAAAAGTTTTACATTTCAAAAATTGCACTTTATTCTATATTTTATGTCTGGGGTAAATTGCTATCTTTCATACAATATCTAAAATGATCATAATTGCATATGTGCATGTGTGTTAATTTGTATTTGATGTTTGTCAGATCAAGTCAAATTTATAAAGAGCTAAGAAAACCATATGTGCATCAAATGGGAATTTGTTTTACTAAACCTTATACATTTGATCAGTGAAATGAGAAAAAGCAATTTAAAACCGATTTGTTGATCTTATGCATTAATATGCAACGCATTTTATAAACTCTATATACTGAAAAATCACTGGAACAATCATATTATATTCCCATGAGCACCTTCAATATATATCACTTGTTGTGAGCATATTTTTCTGTTTTTTGATTTGGTTAGATGTTCTGTGTGATATTTAAATAATAATAATACTATTCAGTTATGTTTAAAGAAATATCTTTGCTATTATATTATGTGATTTTCAGAGAGATTAACAAGGCCATTTCATGTGCTCCACTGCCTAATTAAATAAATCATTATACCAATGCATAATATTCATGTAGGGATTTTATAGGATTAACATATAGCTCTTTATGAACAGCTTAATATGGAGTATGATCTGATTTAACGTGAGATAAACACAGTCAGGGGGTGCATGATTGTACATCTGACTGATTATTTGCTAAATCGTTTTTGTAAACAGCCAATTGGCTTCTGTTCTTCCACTAGTAATTTAAGATACTTCAAGATTGTATTACGCTGCATCTCATAAATATGCACTGAGGGCTTTTAAGACTGTCTGCAGACCATTTCTACATGTAGTATTTTATATTCTGACATTTAGGTGGGGGATGAGGTGGAGGGAAGAGGGGCTGGTTTTTAGTTTACGTTATGGCCATCAGATGGCGCTTATGAGGCTCCTCGGTCCCACCGAGAGAGTTGAATGGGATCCCAGTGTGATTTGGCACAGAGGCGAGAGGGGAGCACAGCACAGCACAAGTCCTGGATGAGGTTTGAGCCAAAAGCACTCTGGTGCCCGACTTTTATCGACATACCTCCGTCTGTCTGGCCCACAGAAGTGAGCCAAAGGATTCACGGTGCGTAATTACGCACAGGGACGATATATCCGTGGTTGTTCGCCGTGGAAAGCTGCGGACAAAGGAAGGCAGACAGACTGGAGTACAACAGCTGATTTGAGAAGAGAGGAGTACTGTTGGAGGGGTAACGGGAGAAATCAGGAGTCGGAAGTGATTTGTCTTTTTTTCCCAGGATTTTGGGGAAGAAGCGAATCAGTTTGCAAACCGAGAAGAAAAGGACAAAAAGTGGAGTGGTGAGTGGAATCAGTTCCCCAAACAACATCCAGATTCTCGGAGCATGGGGTAAGTTAGACATTTGTGTCTGAAATGTACAATTTGCACAATCGCGTTGTTTGGAAATGATTTGTTCAAATGGCGAAATGCTTAAAGAGTGAACTTTGTGGTGACTTGTGGGAATTTTCTAGCATTGTGTTTTGGATATTGACCTCATGTGTCACTGCGTTATTTTCTTTGTTTACAGTCTGATAGACATTACCGAGAGAGGAATTCTTTATTTGTGAACCGTAGAGCTCGACCCAGTCTATTGTCCGTGTACACCGTAATGACACGTGTGACCGTAAAAAGGTCAAATTTACATGTTTTTATAATTTCAATACTGGTAGATACACCGACAAGTTGTTTAAAATTTCTTTTATGGCCATATGATAAAAACGGGACAGATTAGTCATGCATCCTGCAGTTAACAGAGTTACTGTGATTTCCTGTTCTCTATACACACACACACACACACACACACACACACACACACACACACACACACACACACTCTCTCTCTCTTCAACTGGACCACTTCCAGGTCGATTGCTGTGCAGGGGATCCTGGATGGGTTTGCTTTGGGAAGCTCTTGGTGTCAAGCTGTGCTCAGTCTCAGTAGCTAGTGTAGAGTTTGTGCGTGTTGAATTATATATGCAGGCCTTCAGATTGGTTCAGACACACCTGAACCCTCCTCACATTACCAGAGTCCATGCTGTCAACCTCCTCTAACTGGTTTAGTGACACTTTAGTTGAAATGCTCAAATGACTGCATGAGAATCATATTAGAGCACCCTCACAGTACTCTGTTATCTTTAATGGGGTTTAAATTATATATTTTTTTGGAAGACCCTTATTAATACACTTTTGCAGTTATCCCTGTATTCCTTTTTCAGAGTGACAGTGAAAAGAAATGTACATTGCAGGCCAGTTCTACATGTATTAATGTACACTTCGCTATCAGACGGAGACAGGTTTTAATGCATAAATTGCTTGCAAAATGCTGTTTTGTCATAGTCTTATGGTCTATTGCTTACAACTTGAACTCTGTATGGAGGTGTTCAAAAATTAAAGTGCTGTAATTGGGATTTCCAAATTCTTCAGACCTGTAAAACTGCACTGATGCAGGATAATGTTGATGCTCACCTGTTTGTTGCCTAAATTGAAATGACAGCTGCATCCCAAATCTGTCGCTGGATCCCTCCAAAACACCTGAAGGTGTGTCCTTCGAATGCTCTTTAAGACCAGGCTGAACCTGCGTCTCCTCCTCAAATGAGACACATGGAAACTAATGGTACGTTCAGGTCTTCAACAACTTGTAAAGTCAAATTTCCAAATTTACCACCTGGATGTTTTACCCAAATAACCAACAAAGTGGTAAATATAGCATTTATTTAGAGTTTAGTTGTTCCACTTCAACACATGAGTAATTGGCAACAGTGTTATTGGTTATTGGGTAAATGTCTCTGTTTGGATGTACAGAGGTTTAAAGTACTTTATGACAAATTGAGTGAGTTGACTTCACACAGCTTTTAAGCGCCTGAGCACACAACTGTCAGTGGGTCTCTAAGCAACCTCTAAACGTCACTCATACATCAATATGTTAACCATCCAGCCCCAATCCATTGTACCTAGATATGTATTCCACATGTATGGGGATGGGTGGTATCAGCACATCTCAGCCAGACTGGCTCTGCCGGCTCTGTAACGTCTGCAATCCATTGGGAATGCTGAGCCTTTGACAGTATCCTCGACACAAACATCTGATCTGATGACTTGTTTTTGATGCTTTTACTGTCAAAGTTTGGACTAGACATCAACTCTGCATTATCCCTCTGTGGTGACTAGACGCAGCCACGTTCAATCACATGAAAGTTATGAAGGACCTCTGGAGGATATTCTATGTAGTCGCAGGGCGATCATGCACACTCAGACAGGAACCTGCACAACTCTTGACAGACAGAGACAGCATGCAGGCGCTCTACCCTCTTAAAAGAAGTGAGCACCAGGAGGAGAAGGGTCTTGATTAAGAGCCACTTCAGGTCCATAAACAAAATGAGTGTTTGGTGCACAGGTGCTCTCATGCTGCATACATGTCTTAAAGTACTTAACCATGTTGGCTCATTAAGGTCTTTGTACGAAAAGAATATGTAATTTGATGGAGAGAGAGAGTCTTGATTTAATGGAGATTTAATATTTTTCTGTAACAGGCTGCTGACGGCTCCCATTATTTACAACCTGCAGCAGGTTTTCCATTCATCCACTCAAATTTGATATCAGAAACTGATGACCACATGAACGCAAATACCTGTTAAACACACAGTGACCACGTCATATATTCTGAATTAAAGACCATTGGATGCACTGACTGAACACTGTGAATGTGTGTTGAATAAGGGATGCTTTGGGCAGCAAATGATATGCCGGAGGTGTCCTCCAAATTTGTGCATTAAAAGCAGCATTTCTTGGTCAGATTGAGAAGCCTCTGGACTGAGACAGCCTTGTCCACCCATTATTTGTAAGAGCTATTTACAATATTTGTGTGGTTTGTTTATTTTGTTAATGAAATCAGTCAGAACATAGCTGTGATCCAGGTTCTGTCTTCTTTATGGATAGTTCAATTGCTAAGCACATTCGATCTAAATTGAGTTTCAGTTTCCAACCTCAGTCCACTAGAAGTATGAGGTGTAGCTGCACTGTGTAGAAAAATTTCATTATTGGATTAGCATTTGGTATAAGCAGCGACTTCACTGGGATATCACTAAATAATGCCTGATAAGCCCCACAGGTAATTATTTTCACTGTGTAACTTGGATTCTCTTTCCTCTTGTTCTGCTGCAGAGAAGTTGTCTGTGAGCTGTAAAATGTTCCCGCTACACCGAGAGAGGTACAAACCCACGTCGTCTCTGTGTGGTGGCTTTGCATGGCAGGGATGGGCGATTAACTCAAGTTTAGTTTTTCATCTCCTCCCAAATGATACTTAGCATCAGATGATGCTGTTATCAATGCCTGTACCTTCCATCAGCAAAAAGCTGCTTAAATGCCAGCTTGGGCTGGAGTAGTTCTTAATAATGTATGACTTTGTCTGAATATCGATGTTATTTGGCAAACCCCCCTGACATTTTCCAAATGTTAAGATGCAATATAACATAACTAACAATACAGTACGGCATCTTAAAATGGAAAATTAAATCCTAAACAGAGAGATTTTGTGTATTTATTCTCTTTGGCTCCGTTTGATATCCAAGAATACAACATCAGGATCTGTACGATTGATATTCTGGGGATCAATCCGCCCATCCCTACTTCATCAAACATTTATTTGCCTCTGAACAAAATACATCTTCATCATGTCCCCATAATGTTTATCCTCCCCTCAGTATCTATGTATACTGCTAACTGGGAGATCTGATTCACACAGTAGAGGTGTCATGCCTGTCATGATGTGCAGATGTTGTTAACACGCTCTCCTCCTCATGCTGTTGTTGTATGGTGTCTCTTTCATCGTATCATCCCCCTGTCAGTTCCTCCATTGCAGCTCCACTGCTCCATATACTGTTGGATTGTTTAAACCAGGGTTCTTCAACGTTTTTTAGGCCACGGACCCCTTAACTGAGAGAGAGACAGAACAGGAACCCCCTACTACATATTTTATAAAATTAAGTTGCATAATAAACTGATCCTACAATGTGTGGGCAACCTAAAGCCTTTATACATACATTTTTTAGTGCATAAAATACTAAGCTATTAAAATATTTGTTGGCATGATTTTATAAATCATGTTTTCAATGTTAAAAATTCATGTGGCACAGTGAATCCTTACGATTAACTGTATCTGTGTATGGCTACCTTAATGATTTCCTTACTTATAGGATAGTGAGCCTATCATCATTGTGTTTTTTCACAAAAAGGCTGATATTTAGATTCATGTAAAGACATTTTAATTTTTGAAAAGACTTTCAAAAAATGAACAATAATTTGGTGGTTCCCCTGCAGTAACTCTGAGGACCCCCTCGGGGCCCAGACCCCTTGTTGAAGATCTCTCGTTTAAATTCTTTACCAGTGCATTGTATTTTATATGTTGTTGCTATGTTTTGCATGTGAAACTGTTTTTTAAAATAACTACAACCGTCAAAGATATACACTATAGTGGTGTAAACACAACAAAAAAAAAGAAGCAATGTTACCCTCTGACATACAGTGGATTGAAAGCAAACAAAGAACAAAAAAACCCGATTCAGACTAGAATCTGGATTTTAAATGTTTGTATTTGATCCATTACAGGGCAGTACGGACAGTGAAAAATGTGTAACTGTGTTGGACTTTCCTCAGCGCAAGATCTTGCACTTGGCTGTAGTATAAATCGGTTTGTTGTTTTTCTGTCTGTGTGCCAGTTCTCCCTTGCTGTGCTATACCTTTCCACTGACTACCACTCCAGAGAAGAGACATTTTTTGAACTGTTGATTATAAGTATAAATGGAAATCCTCAAGAGACACATCACATTACATTCATTTAGTTTGACACATTCAACCATGTGGGTACAACGCAAAAGTCACAAGAATCATGCGAGTACAAATATGCTAAACTGCTTCAAGTGCTAAAATTTTTTTGCTTCTTTGAGCTGCTTGACATCTGAATTTCCCTATGGGGATGAACAAAGTATTATATAATATTTAGAGAGAATAAGAGAATGACTTACATTTACTTTCTTATTTTATGGGCAAAAGTCCATTCTGAACAGAAAAAAAGTCTTCAGTCTGCGATAGAAGATGTGTGGAGTTTCTGTTGTCCTGATGTCAATGGGGAGTTTGTTCCACCAGAGGAGCAGTAGCCTGGCCCCTTCATAGTGAGGGAGGAGGAAGTCGACTAGCAGAGCGTAGTGGATAGGCTGGTGTGTGCGGTTTGACCATGGATGCACTTGTCCTGGATGTAGGATCGGCCTTAAAAAGCCATTCACAGCAAAATAGGCAATGTGTAGTGTGGGAGAACTGCATTCTGGATGTACATACAGTACATACTAATACCGCAACTGACTCAACTCCAAGCTAACCACAGCCATTGTGTGCCATAAAATGCATTTATTATTTTATAGCTACCTTTTTAAGTTTGATACACAAAAGATGGAGTATCACAATAACTAAAATTATAGTTCGACATTTCACTTTCTTGCCAAAAGTTAGAGAAGATCGTGGCATCAATCCTCTCATCTAACTCTCAGAAAAGAAGTGAATAGGATTACTCAAAATATTGAACTATTCCTTCTGAAACACATAAGACAATTGCAGTATAGCTTGTTACAGCTGTTTAATACAGTATGTGGCAAGGTAGGTAACAGTATGATCATCTAGCTACATAATTACAGAGGAGTGATACTGGAGGATCATAGTGCTGTCCAAATCATCTCATTTACTGTTGAAATCTGTCTTAACATCACCGTGCAGCCTCCCTTTGCAGCCCAGAGGACGTCTCAACATTCAGCGGGAACATAATCAGTTAATCTGCAGCAATAAAACCATCAAAAGCTGTTCAGCGTCTGCATCCTCCCACTGGCCAAGGAGAAACCAGCTGCTCTGTGGGGAGAAGAGCTTCTTAATTGCTGTTTTGGAGACAATTGCAATTGCATGAATAAACATTCATCTCGGCTCACTCTCTTTCTGTTCACTTCATTTCACCATGTTTTATTGGCATGAAAGTAATAACCGTGCCTTCGCAAAGTCGAGATGAGTCACGTCTCTTTTTTTTTTTTTTTTTTTTTTTGTGTGTCTCTCCCATACCTTCACATCCTGAATACAGAAAACTCTCCAGCTTTGTGTCACCTTCACAATGTGAGAGAGCAGTAAGTTATCAGTCAGTGGAGCTGACCTTCAGATAAGTAAAGTGCCATGCTGTCTTTGAACACAACCAGAGCTCATGTTTCGGGCATTTTTCCAAGTGTTTTGCCAGTTACCAGTTAAAGGCTTGTGATCGTTTAGTGTAAAAGATGCTTGGTGAGTTGGTTGAGATCTTCTGAAAAACTGACAACCGTAATCCTTGTTTTACTCCAAAGCTTTCCTGTGTAAAAAGCCTTGGTAGAATATACATTGGGCTGTGGTTTGTGCTGCATATATAGTGACTTGTTAAGCTTCAGTATGAGTTAGCGTTTCCCCTCGCTGTGCTATTTTGGTATGTAGTTGTAGCGTGTCATGTTTTGCCGGACTGGACCAGACACTTTCGCCGGCTCAGGAATGTGGACACGAGGCGGCTTACTCTCAGAGGTCAGAGGAAGCAGACCCTTAAAGGAGAAATGCTTTGAGATGAACAAAGAGAAACTGACCAAAAAAAAGGAAAACGACAACCTTTTCTGTCAGTGTGGAACCTGAAGTCCCCAGAGGCTGTAAAACCACAGTGGAGTTTCAGTTTTTTGATGCCTTAGTGCAGAGATGGGGAAAAATGATGTTCTGCTAAAGCACTCAGTGGATGCTCTCATTTAGACTGAATTCAACACTTTTTATTTATTTTTTTTTTTCTGGGCTTATGGGTCAACACATGTTATTCAACCTGACTTGTTTTGTGAATACTTTAATATTACTACACAACTATTATAATTCTATAGATAACCTCTGTTCTCACCCTCTCAACTATAAAAGTTGCTCTTTCAAATGGACAGATATTTGAATCTTAATGATATAATGGGAGTTGTTGCATAAACTTTTTTTATGAGGTGACTGAAAAAAGATGAAATCCAATAATGTTACATACGACCATATTTACAATGTTACATCTCCAGTGTAACAACCGTATTGCAAGTGATTGTCAGCCAATCACAATGAGTGATTTCTTTTTCTCTTCATCTAAACATGCTTTAAGGTATAAATCTGTTACACATTGCAGTAAAATTCAAAGAAATTTAAAAGCCCAGAAATCTCTCTTTAATATAAAATGAAAGGGAAGAAAGCAGGTTAAATAGCGACAATATTGTGAGACCTTCCTACACAATTGTCATTACTGATAATTTCTATGGAACTGCTCTCGCTTTGACCCTTCACCTCTTGGCCATCTCCCCCCTCATCTGATCTCCTGCAGGATGTCTGATTTTCTGTTTTCAAGTGTGAACATTCAGCTTTTAAGGACATCCAATAGGATTTTTGGCAAGCAAGTTTTGCAGCTTCACCCTCCCCCCAGGCTATTTACAGCCTACCGAGCTTATAGAGCTCCATTATTGGCAGTTTGAGGAGTATTTTCTCAACTACAGAAGCGACTGGTTGGGTGTGACTGCAGGGCCAGACAATATAGTGCAGTGTCTGTTTCATAGATCAGAGATTCAGGCCAGTGAATGGCTCCTGAAGTTAAGAGGAGAGATGAAGAGAGCAGAGAGAGAGGATTAGAGAGTGATAACTTGGGGGGTGTGTGTGTGTGTGTGTGTGTGTGTGTGTGTGTGTGTGTGTGTGTGTGTGTGTGTGTGTGTGTCTGTGTGTAAACTAGACACTGAATTAGAAGTGATGACTTATGTAAAATGTTGATTTGGCTCCATATAACCGTTTAACCTATAAACAGGGAGCAAAAAACAAGCACTTCATACAGCCTCAAACTTTCCTGCCCACAGAAATCTCTATGTCCAGGTAATGTGGTTTTCACAAAGTGCCATCCCATTTCTTAGGGTTTGGACACCGTCCTGCACTTAGACACCCATGGTGTGTGTAGCTCAGTGTCTGTAGCTCAGTGATTGGGGTTTTGTTTGGGACATTGGTTCTGGGCTAAATCGTGTGCCCACAAAGCTGCTCAAGGCAGCATACGTTAAGACAAATTTATTGATACAACAGTAAAAAGAATAAAATGAAACCTCGTGTCCTCCATGTGTAGATTTAAACTAGTTGTACATCCCTGTCAGTTTAGGTCTATCTGGATTTATATTCCAAAGGAGCTAATGAACTGTTATCAGAGATGCCTGAGTAGCAATTTGAAACTGAGCATGCAGACTGAAAGGTCAGAGGAAGTGTATTAAGCCTTGTTCTCTCATCGCTCCCTGTAGAAAGCTCAGCCCTCGTACCGTACATCTGTTGTCCAGATGGAGCTATCATAGAAGTTCCTCTGTTTATGGCCTTTACTGCAGGCAGTTGTACTATTTCCCCAAGAGGAATTATTTCATCAGTATGGATGTGAATCTGAGAAAGAGCTTGCACGCTCAGCAGAAGCCTTTCTAAGAGGGCTGTTTGTTTGGCTCGGTCCGACATTTCAGCAGATCTCTCATCTGGTATGGAACCACAAAATTCATCTGATGCTTAATACCAGTTAACTTATCATGAGGGTGGAGTGTAGCTGACGACCTCAAGGCTGCCTGCGTACCTCCGGCCCTGTCTGATGTCATTGCTGTGTGCCTTTTTAAGGAGAAGGTAGAGGACGGTTAGTGGATTAAAGAAACTTCAGCCATCAGCTCAGACTCAGTCTTTTGTACTGTCCCATTCTCTGACAATGGCATAATATCAAAGAAGGTTCTTTTCAAGGCAAACTCTCAGAAGTCTTTTGAGGGAAAGTGTAGTTATAAATCCGTCAGCTGGCACCAAATTAAAATCATCAGATGATACAGCAGTGACGGCCCCCTGCGTCCACTGCAGACTTGTGTGGTGCATGAATACAAAGACGTGCAGAAGTGAAGATAAAATGTCGCAGAGAGGCATGACAAGTTGTTTTGCCGGTAGAGTTTTGAGCTAGACTTGAGGATTCAGCCCTGTTTCCCCCGCTGGCCTGCCTGCCTGGGCTCTGATCCCAGCAGAGCTTTGTCTTCTGTGTCTCCCAGGTTTTAGTGAGTATGTCTTTTTGGTCTCCTCCACTCTGACCCTGAATACCTTCTCTTTTTTTTTTTTTTTTTTTTTTTAATCCCAAGGAGAACTAGCTGTTCTTCTTCATTGAAAAAGTGGTGGTTCTGCCAGTGTTTCACAAAACCAGCTCTCAAAGGCTTCTCAGGTAACTCACGTTGGTTTTAGCACATCTCCAGCACTATTGCCACTAAAAATGAAGACAATTCTTTTTGATTTATATTTGGCCTGGTATTCCCTCTAGAGACAATGTAGAAATTAGATAGAAAATTGTTTGGATAACCGACTAATCTCATTTGATGTTGAATATTAATTTGTCCCAGCTTCTTTATTGGAAGGATTTTCTGTTTTGCTTCTGTCTAATGTCAAGTTATGAACTGAATATCTTTTAGTTTTGTGTTTGTTGACCTCAAATACCCCAAACAATCTTAAAATTAAAACTTTTAATCTGTTTGTTAGGAGGTCAGAGTCGTTTCTGAGTGGACAGATGCCATATGAAATTTTCATAGTACAATTATCTTGGACACTGATATCTGAAATGTAATGGAAACACACAGCTTTTAAATACCTTTTTTAAATTTTGAGTAGTTCATAGTGGTACCTTGTTTTTCCATAATATATTAAACCTCTGTACGTTTATAGCTTAACTTAAAACTTGATCAGCTTCCCCATAGGACCTCATCTTAGAGGCTTAAGTAAGACACTATGAGACATACAGAGACATTGAAGTTATGATTCTCAATCCTGGGGAAACAAAAATGTGACGTAGAGCCTGAAACAGTTTTACACCTCAAAAAACATGTTTTTAACCCATTTAATTACTGTGCTGTAATCTGAACACAGCTCTCCCTCCACTCACACACTGATGTGTAGCAGTGAGTGTGTACAGTATGACGGAGGGGGGATGGGACAATGTATATTTGACCTGGAATAGATTGATGACTACCAAACAGTATATGAAGTAGCTCCACTTCAACCAGCCCTAACATTATCATTCTGTGTACATGGTAATGTTCAGTAATGATAAAATGATGGCTGTATGAGTTTTATTGTTTGTTTTCCTTTGGTTACTTAAGTATATGTTGCTGTGAATATTTATGTACTTTAAAATGTGCAGAAGTTTGATTGTAATTGAGCATTTTTACATGGTGGTATTGCACAACTCTTTTATCAGACATAAATGTGGTAACTTAGGAAGACAAGTTACCACATTTATGGCTGATAAAAGAGCAAGATATGATCTGAATAGCTCCACTGGTTGTGCAATCCACCATGTAAAAATGCTCAATTACAATGTGTAGGGGTTAAATATGTTGGGCTGGTTCGAGGTTCTTTAATTTTAGCGTAACATTTTTCTGAACGCTTTAATGAGCGCTCTTCAGGCTGTCAGATATGAGTAGCTCTCTCCTTTTTAGTCATGCAGGGTTTTACCCTCACAACACCTGATTTGATAAAAGGCTACACAGGTTCATGGCATTGACTGTATACAACAGGTTCATGGTAATTAGACCAGGTCCGTGTACAGTACCACATCAGACTACACTCCTTGCTACTGCTCTGCATTAGGTTATACAGCTTCTGTGCCTGCCAAGCGGCTCTGCAGTGTTTGCTCTCCCTCACCTCAGGAGGAAAATTTAATCCAGTTTTAATCTGCTCATTTCATCAAACCTCGACGAGATGCATCCTGTCTGAGCTGATTAGCAACATTAAGACGGGCCAAATGAATGCCTTGTTGTTCATTTCTGTGTGATCTGCTGTGACGGCATGGGAGCTGATGAGCAGTCAGTCATTGTTTGTCATTAAGATGAGAATATGATAGAATGGAAATCCTGAGAGAAGCTATTTTTTATCTTAATTCTTTGTTATTTTTGGCTTATTGGCCTATTGCCTTTAAAGGAACATGGCGACTTATTGGGACTTTAGCTTATTCACCATATCCCCCAGAGTTAGATAAGTCCATACATACCCTTTTCATCTCCGTGCGTGTTGTAACTCGGTCTGATGCACCCACCGCTAGCCTAGCTTAGCACAGAACCCGGAGGTAACCGGGACTATCTAGCCTACTGCTCCCAATAAGTGACAAAATAATGCCAACATTTTCCTATTTACATGTTGTGATTTGTATAGTCACAGCGTGTACAAATAACAAGGTCACATGAGACACAGCCATCTTCTTACCGTATACATACTGGGAACTATTCTCCACAGAAGGCGAAGCACTGCTACTTCTGCTACTTGAGTGTCAGACAGAGTTACGACACGCACGGAGATGAGAAGGGTATGTATGGACTTATTTAACTCTGGGGGATACGGTGAATGAGCTAAAGTCCCAATAAGTCAGCGTGTTCCTTTTAACATCCTGGTTATCAGCTACGCGGCCAGATCATTAGTTTTATTGAGCATAATTAAGCACTTTCTTGGTGCTGTTACTTTGCTTGATTTGTGTCTGATGTATTAAGCAGGATTTTACCTCTTGCAAGTGAGATAAATGTTGAAGTTTACCAAAAACCTTTTGATCAAACTTTCCTACCTGAAAAGCTTTGTACACTATCCTGGAAACTTGTTTTTCTTTCTTAAAATTGGTAAAGAGACTGTGAAAGAACCAGCAATTTTTCCTTAGCCAAAACATTTGTTTCACTTTATAAATTGTTGCTAAAATGGCCTTGCTCAAGGGCGATAGCACAGTGGCTGTTAAAGGTGATAGAGATGATAACTGAAATGCTCAAGTTGGGGAATACTATGCATTTATTGAATGCTTGGAGGCAACAGCCATGTTGCCCTACAGATGCCCTGTCTGTAGCAGTGTTTGGTTATTGTTTTTGTCAGGATGCAGATTGAACTCTTAGGTTACTGCAACCTTTCTTGTGTGCATAATTGGTCAGAGGTTACAGGTAGAAATAATTCAAGTGGTTGAGTTAAAAACCAAATAAAATTCTGTGTTTTCCTGGCCAAGTGATGATGGACTGTTGCCAACTTTGTTGCTAAATTAGTGACTTTTTAATCTCCTGCCATGTTATTCTTTTCTTTTTCTTTTTTTATAGAAGTGCCTGACAATAGTTCTGCAGTGGCAACATATTCCATGTGTTTTCTGGTTGAAAAACATTGCACACAATACTTTACAACAGCCTTTCACATTTTGCGATTGGTGTTTCCGGCATAAAAACCTACACATACATATGATGATGAAAACCCGAAACCCAGCAGTGACATGTCAACTACAGTCCAAACTCTTTAGCAGTGCTATCATGAAGCATGTATTGCAAATTAAATGTGCAGTAAAAAATTGGCATTGGCAATGTTCTAAGATTTAATCCAACAGGACACATAACTGTATTGTTTTGCTGCTATAACAGCAACAACCAGGGACGTCACTAGGATTGAAAGACGGGGGGCTTAGCCCCCAGGGTATGTGTAACTTGCGTTTGCAAAATCTTTGCACTCACATCTTTCGTTACTGTATTAGAGCTACACATATGTCAACCACCAGTCGAGAAACCAATATGTTAACAAGTCAAAAGTGACAGACATATCCTCTTCTTCCATTTCTACTCAGTTCCTTCTGTCTTATCCTTTAAGATAAAACTAAACCCTAAGGCTAATTTCCTGACTTCGAAATGCAAAGTGGTCACATGAAACAACATCCAAAATGTCCAAAAACTGACAGAGGCCAAACAGCTAATAAGTTGGTAAGTTAAACAAATATGAAAAATAGCAGTACAAGAAAAAGAATAGGCATCACTACATACTTTATCATGTAAGATATTAATACGGATCCTATTTAAAGTGGCTACTGTCTAAATACAATAACCTGATGGCGGAAGGAATAAAAGATTTGGAGTAATGATTACTGTATATACTGTATGTACTGTATGTAGGACTGCTTTCATTTTCATCATTTTCATTTTCACATGTGTATCAGTGGGGTAACATGTAGCCTACTACACAGTAGTAGACTACATGTTACGGTGCATACTGCACCGTGAACTCAGAACAGTGAAGTATGTGACAAATTCTAAAGTTACAGATTAGCCTATTTGTTTCTTTATAATAGGCATACATAAATCACATGCCAAATCACTACTGGTCAAAACATTAATGAATAGGGGCGGCCTCTAACACCCCCAGTAAGAGCGTTCTCCCCATGTAGGCTAGGCTGCGCGGCCCGGATTTGAATCCGACCTGCGGCCCTTTGCTGCTTGTCATTCCCGATCTTTCTCTCCCCCTTTCCTGTCTATCCACTGTCACTATTAAATAAAAAATAATCAAAAAAAGAAGTTTGCCTTTCCAGTTCAATAAACAAAGTACTGCCATCTGACTCACCCATCACAAGACAATGTTACAATGAATTATATCATACCAAAGCATTGTATGGCTCAAGACTATGGCAATATAGTATTCACTAAAAAGCACCCAAGCAGAAAGCACAACAGTAATTCTGAAACGTGATTGACTGAAGATACAACAATGCCATCACACAACACAGCTGAGTACAGGTTGCAAAGTAACAGTCACTTAGTCAGCTGCAACTTCACAAACTGCAAAAGCCAACATATACTGCACATGACCACTAAGTCTCACACAGGCCTATAGCAGCATCACAAAATTATGATGCAATACGTCTGATATGCATGGCTTTTCAATAAACTAAACCAAATATTTACATTATCTGGTCACACGGTCACAAAAGATGATATTAGCCTAGTCAATTTACAGATAGCATAATAGCTCTTACCTTTAGAAGTTCTAATTTCTTGTCTTTTTCTTTGCAAAGTCGCAGATCAAATCCTCAACGTCAAGCTCCCTCAGCAGCTCGCTAAACCCTACTACAAATGCGTTGCTGTGTGTTGGTAGCACTTTATAGGCTACGCAACAAATGTCTCCAGTGGACAGTGAATATAGAATCCACTCCCGTGGTACAGTTTCGCCGTTGTGAAGGTGTCGGGTCAGTGCCTCGTTAGTGAGAGAGCGGGTCTTTCTGCCGCCAGCCTCGTCCCCCCTCTGAGATGCTGGATATTTAGCCGCCTGATTCTGAAAGGCTAATATCCCTCTGGGTATAACTTCCTCCCGGACGGTCTCTGTAATCGGTCCCCGTAGTGCAGGGTCTTCAGAGATGATGGTACCTGAGGGGCCATAACCTTGTTCTGTAATGCTGATGACCGGCCTCATCTCTGTCTTTTTCCTCAACAACTTTGCTAAAGTGAACGCTAGCCACCGCTAGCTGTGGCTGAGTGTAGCTGGTAGAAAGCAGCGATTCTTCCAAGTTAATGTTGGCTAGTGCCTCGACATCCTCCTCTTCGTCATTCCCAGCTCTTTTAAAAAAGCTTTTTTATTTGCGGGACATTTTTATAGCAGCCGCTTTCTCTCCCTTTTCCACACTTTCACTCGCTGATGCAACCCAATCTGACCGGGGATCAGTTACTAATTAATTCCACTCTTTCAATCTCAACTTGTTCTTAGAAAGCTGATCTTGAATCAGTACGATGTAAACAACGTGCTCTATGCCCACCCACCTTTATCATTAGCCAATCTACACAGTGCATGCGGCCAGTCATCATACTGACTTATAAAACACACAATCACGATACTTCATTTTTTGTAAACAACTTTTATTTTATTCTGATTGGATAATTATCACCATAATGAGTAATGCCCATTGGGTAATACGGGCTTGATCGCAGTTTGCCAACAAGGGCGCTGCAGCACCTCCAGTGCATCTATGCGGTGCGGTGCATCATCTTGATAGCACAACGACTCTTTGTAGCGTACTTCTGTCTAACTTCCGACTTTTCGGCTTTGTTTATTGTAGCTGGATATATCATTTGTTGCATCTAAATATGAATGAGGATAAATCGAATTGTTGTTCTTATTATTTAGGGGGGCTTTGGAACATTTTGGGGTAGCTTTAGCCCCCCCTAAAATAGGCCTAACAACGTCCCTGGCAACAACTGTAATGGAACAGCAGGATGTTTATTGCAGCACCTTTTGATATTTAAAAGAAAAGTTTGGTAAGAGCCAGCGCTGAATACCTCCCTATTTATGGCTGTGGTAGTTTTTATTGGCAGACATTTTGGCTTGTAGAGGGAGAAACACAGGTGTAAATGAAACCATTATTGGCTTCATTCCATTGAAGTGTCCTAGTAAGTCATGACTGAGAGCCAGTATACCCAGTAGTGGGACACTATTAATGTTATTGATTGCACCTTTCCTGCTAATTATGTCAAAATATCTGCTGTGGAAAAGGCCCATAGAATGAGCTCACATGGCTGAAAGCAACTTTCTAAGCAACATGAAACAAAACTGCTGTTGGCTGCAGTAATCTAATCAGGCTGTTGTCCACTGAAGTAGACCAGGCTAAATGCAGTTTGTCAAAGACCTAATAAGCTAAGCTAGTTAGGTACGAACCTTGTATTCCCATGATGTCATTAACTCAATGATTATGAATAAATGAGAAAAAAAAGTCTTTTACTTTGACCAGAGTATGTTGTCCTATTTACTTTTTAGATGACGTGCACCCAAAATCTTCATCCATTAAGGTTCATTTAAAAAAACATTGTTTTAATTTTTTATATTAAAGGAATACTAGTGTGCTCTGATTGAACTTGAAACAAAAATCAAACCTTTTAGTCTTCAGCTTTCAATCTTTGAATAACTATCATAGAAATCCTATTTACTGTATGTGGCAACAACCAAATAAGAGTCTGTAACTCCTGTGAGAAAGTGGAAGGGGAGTTATCAGAATATTTGAATTGAAACAAAACTGCTGTGTATCACAAACTACATTGGCAATTTTTGTCCAGTGACTCCGTGTTGTTCAGTCAACTTAGACCCATATTTGTATTTATTGTATTTTAGCTGCTGCCATCTGGACCTGACTGACCCCTAAATCTGCTTCCTTGGCTGTGCTGCTATTTTCTATTGTCAATTGTAGCTTCAGTAATCTGTGTTGAAACAATATCGACTATTGTTTGTATGCAAATGTACAGTAATTCCAACCAAACCCAGTGGGAACAATGCTTCATATAGACAGTGCTGACCTATATACATGGTTATTTCTCTTGCTTAGACAAAGAACAGAGCATCCTCCCTGCACACATTATCCTCATTAATGTCGGTATATAATTGACTTGCAATGTGAACGGCTCATTGCATACATTGGCATTATGCAAACTCTATTAGCTGTGTAATGTTGCATGAATTCACCGCATAGTCCCTCATTGCCTGTGAGCCTCTATCCACGGTAAGGGCCCCACAGCATGGTTCTTCAAAGAGAGCAGGATGGCTAATTAGACTGCTAGCGGTTAGCAAATCTTCAGCTTCATTTGCACAAATAGCCTCATTACACCAGAACAGCAGTGACCCCAAGGTTTCTAAAAAAAAAAAAAAAAACAATTGTTTTTGCCCTATCTATAGCTTTATCCATCGTTAATGGGGCCCTCAAAGTGCCAAACAAGTCAATGATTTGCACTCAAACAGATGAACAAGATGATAATGATATTCCATTAATTTTAGTGATGTGTATAGATGTTTTAGCCCTTTGGCTTTGATCGGTGTACTAAAAAAGGGGTTTCTTGTGTGATATTTCCTTTTTCCAAGTATTGCATAGGTCATAAGGATAACTGAATGTATTTTTTTTTTATCATTGTTGCCTTAATTATTTCATAAAGCAGCACATGATAGCTTATTAACTGAAATGTATTGCTTTTTCTGAAAAATTATACCATCCAAAAAGATACCCATACTAGGTAGTATATTTATAAACAAGCAAACGTTATGGGAGAATATTGACGACAAAACATTGGGCTTGGTGTAGTGCACAACTCACACGCAAAAGCAGTTTTTCTGCCTGAGGTTTGGTTTTATTTGTCTTGGTTTTTAGATATCTGTTGCTGATATTCCCACCACCTCAATAAAATAAAGATGAATGGAAGTTGTGATGCTCAGAGCATTGAAAAATACATTTCAAAAATGTAATGTTAAAGTTATTTTGTAGTTTTTAACTAACTTTCAGATCAGCGTATAATAATGATGGATAGAGTTTGCATTAGACTTGGGATGACAGTCTGCTCGCTCATCTTTATATTCGGAGCCCCTGAGGTGAGTTTCTCCGCAGAGAAACTGGCTCAGCGACAACTGTCACATGCAGGCAGATTTATGCTTCTTAAAATTCAGGCGTGTAACACTTGACCTCAGGCTCACCTCACTGTTTGTGACAAAGCTGAGTGACAAATGAAGAGTTCAGGCAGAAGAGAGATTCATTCACCTCTCTCAAAAAAGTGACTTGTGCTGTTACAAAATGATTAATAGCACATTTCACCAAATGAGATGCTCTCCAAAAGGAATTTTCATAATTCCTACACTCATGTTTTCAATTGTTCTATTGATGTCAATCTTTTATTTATTAAAACCTGTTTCCTCAAAGTTCAGTTATTTTTTTTCTTTGCTATAAAGCAAAAATGAAGTTGTTTTTGAGAAGGTTTTTGTAAATGAACGTGACACTAAATCACCTGCAACATTTAAGTTCTGTTGTGTTTTTAAGGGAGCAGCCCATCTTCAGCGCCAGAGCTCATGTCTTCCAGATCGACCCGGCCACTAAGCGCAACTGGCTGCCGGCCAGCAAACACGCCGTCACCGTGTCCTTCTTCTACGATGCCAGCCGTAGCGTCTACCGCATCATCAGCGTTGGCGGAACAAAGGTGGGAGCCCACCACACACATGACTGCACAGAAACCTATGCATACATGCTACTTCATATGTTCACATCACACATATTATATTATATTTGGTTTTCAGGTCAAGACACACAAAAAGGCAAGTCATTCTGCTTAGTCTTTTAAGACGAGAAATGTTAAGTACCAATAAATCGTCCTTTCAACCACTTCAACCAAGTCTTTTTCAGCATTGTTTGATTCTTAAGTGGTCTGTGTTTAAAATTGATTATATATTTCTGTCAAATAAAGCCAGCACAAGGGACTCCATGAAAACTCGAATCGAAATTTTTTTATCATATGGTATTAGTATTAATATGACATTAGTGTAGGGACTCTTCTGTATCAAATCCTCATTACCTCCCTCTGTGCACCCTGTCCTGCAGATTCTTCAGATAAATGTAAATAAATCTGTTTTCCATTTGGTTGTGGCTGTTATGGGTGTGGATGCATTAGTTAGTCCAAGAATCTTTATAGCACACTCTCATCGGTAATACCGCATCCACAAGAACAGTAAAACACCCGGGAGTCCCAGCACTGACAGCATATATTTTAGCAGCACCTAAATGAAAACTCTTTGTAGTTATCAGCCAATTGTGCCAATTTTGCTCCCTGAGACTTGAGGCTTTTGGAGAAGAGACCAAAGAAATCTACATTTGGCAACAAATCCAACTCATCAGACTGTTCGCTAGAGAGTATTTCTGAACAGATCAACGCACACCACAACAAGCTTTTTCACTTAGCTCTTATTCTGGCCTGGCTGGCTGGCTGGCTGGCTTTTTATTTTTTATTTTTTTGCACGCATGTTCTCCAGTAGACCTCTATAATGTATTTAACTGTAAAGGACACAACTGCAGATTCGGACGACTACATTATCTAAATGTGAATTATGGAATTAATCTTGCCATGTTATTTATTGTTGCTAATGATCTTAAAGAAAGCCATAGAACTGAAAGCAAACACCAGCCTGATTACTGTAATCAGCTGCTGCACAGTGAGTAGTTGGCCTCTTGATAATCAGATGAAAATCAGCATATTTTCTGGTCAAGTACATGCAAAGGAAAAATAACAATGAGCTGAAATAAATTTGGCATTTAAAGGGGGACATAAATTAATGTTCTTGTTGGTTCTGAATATTGTGAATACTATTTTGAAGGTATTTTAAGCATGTGACGTAGCTTGATTAATGATTAACATGGAACTGCAGCACCCCAGCAGTTAATGCACCTTCATCACAGCTAATGTAGTTGTACATTTAGTTAAAAATTCAGATACTGAAGAAATGAATGAAGTGAAAACAATGTTCTAAATACAGTTGAAAAAAATATAGAAAATGTGATTTAAAAAGAAATTGTAAATAATATTAAAACAAAAATGATAAGTCTGAATAATAAATGTGTTCCAGTGAACAAATAACTTTATTTTTGTAGCAAAGATTAAGTATAAATCATAAAAAGAAATATAGCATTTAACAATAATTTCTCTTCTATCTGTATGTCAGATTTATGTTAGGGTTGACCCTCTATAGATTGTGGCTGAACACCCTCCAGTGTGCATATTGATAATACATGTTTATAACTCTCTGTTCTTGCTCTGCTTTTATGTATATATCCTGTATTTCTTTGCAGGATCATGCTTTTTATTTAATTTTTTTTAAATCACAACAATGTCCCACTTTTCCCACTTGAATCACCTTAAAAACTTTTGTTGTTCGTGTTATTTATTACTTGTTTTATTGTCTGTCATGTCAGGCCATCATCAACAGTACCATCACCCCCAACATGACCTTCACCAAAACCTCCCAGAAGTTTGGCCAGTGGGCAGACAGCAGGGCCAACACCGTCTACGGCCTGGGCTTCTCCACGGAGCAGCAACTGCAGCAGGTAAACACCGCTTACACACACCGCGGCAACATTCAAACAAAATACTTCAATACTTCAGAGTTTTTCATTTATTAGATATTACACAGAGAGGTTGAGGGTGAAAAAGAGGAACTATGCAGCAAGAGAGTACAGTGATATGATGATGTCCCCCCATTTTCAATTCATATTAACATATCTTTTATACTGTCTGTGTCTGATGCAGCTGGATTTAATTTACACATAGACACAAAACGTCTCCGGTATCTTTTCCTAACCATGATGCAGGTTGTCCTACATATCCTCCCACAATAATTATTATTATTTTATTTATCTGCAAGATTTGGATTTTACTGTGAGAAAACATGACATCTGGACACATAGATGTGTTTCTTTTACATTAAATTCAGCTGTCATCAAGACAGAAGATGTGGTTATTATCATTACTATAATGAAATTACAGATGAAGAACAGAAAGGTGTCCAAGGTCACAGCACCTCGACAATAAATGGAACAAATATTTGTGTTACTCCAGAATGAACCCACATGATACATAAGTGATAAGGCCAAGAAGTCAAAGATATTTTTCTAAATGAACTTACAATATCATGCACAAGTACCAAAAGAAGATCTAAGGATGATGTAGGTACTGTATGTTGTTTGAGTTTCCAGGTTATCTTGGCAGACAGTGTAACTTCTGTCTTCTGTCCACCTGCAGTTTGCAGAGCAGTTTAAGGAGGTGAAGGAGACGGCCCGTCTGGCCAGAGAGAAATCTCAGGAGAGGTTTGAACTAGCCAACCCTGCGCTCAACATTGCAGCTCCAGAGGTAAAACTCTACTTTCTTAAAGTTATTTTTTTTTCTGTATGATTAGAGAATTCCCCAAGTAGAAAATGGAAACTCCATATACTCAAAATAACCAAAGCTATAAGTTATCATAAGAGATCTGACAAAAGCCCTAATCAGCCAAAATAAGTTAATAAGGGAACATTTACATAGTAATACATGCATTTGATATGCTTATTCATTAGTAATTGTATAGCATAACAATAAATCACCCCATGAAAGCTTTTCCATTTGCTGATCTAAAAAAAACTTTTACTGCAAACACATTTAGTGAGAACTATTTTGGAAAGGAAAAGAAAGTGTTGAAAACTGCCCACAGGGGGGTTGTAGATTATCCTAAGTAATCAGGACATTGTTTCTGGAAAGACATTACTGTTAAGTTTCTTAAATTGATATTTGAGATGCTTTGAGCACCACAATTGATGTTTGTTTACTGCCGTTATTCTGTAGTGGTGGAAACATTCTCAAATGGCATGGATATAAACCAAAACAGTCTGCATGGAAGATCGTTTCATTCCAATTTAAAGAATTAGAGGTAATGAGGAGTAATAAAAATAGGATTTTCTTTTTATAATAGTGTGACCATTATAACAAGCAAATTGTCCAGTGTGTACAGACACCAGGGAACTGCCACTGCTGGTAAGGATTAAAAAAACACTAATATTATTCTATAAAATTATGAAAAGTTTGTTGATCAGACTTTAGAATAAATATATTATAATGTTTTTTAAATCTGAAAAGGTCTAGCTATGGCCTTTTTAATAGGGTTAATGGTCAACAGTTTGAGGTTCAGGACCTTAAAGGGACATGATGGTGTCTGTAACCCTCACGCCATTACAACAGAGCAGAGCAGTAATACCCCAATGAACTTAGTGGCTTTGTTTCTATTTTAAACATATACTGAATCACAAGGGATTAGATATATTCCCATCTGGCCACTCCATTATTCTCCCATTGGTTAACTCCATTAAAAGATTTCATGCATGACAAATGGATATGGTAGGCAGAAAGAAACGCTGGCGCTGAAGGTGTTTGGTGGGGCAGTAATGGCCTGGACTGAGAGAAAGAAGAATGAGGGATCAGGAGAATGGAGGAGAGCTGAATCATCTATAATTGAAGAGAATCTGGCTGCTGCTGAAAGGACAATGGCCAGCTTTTATCCTGTTGGTGATTTCTTGGTGGACTTGATAACTTTGAGGTTCAGTTGGAGAAGTAAAAGTTTGCCTGTAGTGGAAACTTTTCATCCTTCACCTTTTCCCCCTTACAAAACAAGACGCAGTGTAGTGACATTACAAGTAGATCACATGACACGGAATGATATTTTTTTCTGGGGCAGTTCATCTGACATTACAACATCAAAATTAACTACTAGGACACGTGTGTGTGTGTGTGTGTGTGTGTGTGTGTGTGTGTGTGTGTGTGTGTGTGTGTGTGTGTGTGTGTGTGTGTGTGTGTGTGTGTGTGTGTGTGTGTGTGTGTGTGTGTGTGTGTGTGTGTGTGTGTGTGTGTGTGTGTGTGTGCATTCACGCTGCCCACCGTGACCTCAGCTCTGAGACACTCCGATAAGAGCTGATGGTTTGTCTTATCTATTTATTTAGCGAGAGCAGAAAGAGAACACTGCTGGATATGACAAAACGGTGCATTAATACCAAGAAAATCAACAGCACAAGAAGTCTGATGCACAAACTGAACAAAAAAAACGGCAATTTAGCTGTCATTTAATGGTAAAGTTGTATTAAATATTGTTTTAATCAAGGCCGGGGGACCACTTTTCTCAAGAGTATTGATGCTGGACTGAGCTGTACAGAAGAAGGCATTATACGTCAAAAGTCAACTTAATCAGTAATTTCCCCTCCATCACCTTCCATCTTTTAACTTAAAAAAAATAAAGCTAGCTTTCTGGGTTATATAACTCTCCAAACTAAGTAAAATACTGTTATTCTACTCTTAATCAAAATATATTTTAGGTTGATTGAGTGTGATGTGTAAAAAGTCCTTTTTGATGGTTGCACTTTAGCTTTTAATTGAAACACTTCAAATCAGATTAGGGCTCAGTTTCCTAATGCCTCAGTGTATTTGACATTGATTAGCTACTTTCTTTTCGATCACTCTAATATCTTGTCTCTAATTTTTCAGACTAGGAGTCAATGACAACAGCTTAGTTTGAGATCTAAATGTTTGTAAATTAGAAGAAGAAAAAACAGATAACGTAATAAGCTGGATGGTTGAATTCATGCCCTCAGTGAAAAGTGCAGAGTCAAACTGCACACACAGAGGTCAAAGGTCAGAGTCAGCAAGCATTGATGTTACATCCTGTTACCATGGCAACCAGAGACCTGTTTGCCTGTTGGGTAACACATACGCAGAAACACCACCTGGACAGAGCTGCAAGGTCGGACTGGGGCAAGCAGCCTGCCCCAATTTCTAGAAACACAGCAGTCATTGATTTTGTGTCGGGCAAAGACAGAGGTGTTGTTGAGGTTATTACCACATCTTCGAGTTACTGCTGCGCGTTATAAAACACCATAGTGCTGACTGTCTGAACCTGTGTAATATAGAAAGAATACCCAATCAAAGCTGTTATGGAGTATGATTACACAAGGTTATTGTACGTATGACGTACGGCTGAGTATTGATGGCTATAATTCCAGTTAAGAGCTCCATTAAGGCTTTGATTTACCATCATGTGAGTACTGTTTAAAGCTTTCCAAAAACCTCTGATCGTTATTGTAAAGGACAAGAAAACGGTAAAGATCACTGACTTTTTGAGTTTTAAGAACACACAATAACTGCAATGCTTGAGTTAAATGTTGGAACTACCTTTTCTTTTTTCTTTTTTTCTAGATACAAAAAGTCAAAAGGTAGAAGAAAAGGAAGGTTATTGAATAATACTGGGAGCAAACATACAGCCAAGAATGCAAACCGATGAACCAACAGCAAATGCTGGAGGGACGTTGCAGTATTTTGTCTTGTTTTATTTTCCTCCTCTATATCACAAGATTTTGCATCCCATTCAGCTGGTCAGTAACAGTCGTGGTCAGTAACCATCTATAGTACTGCAGAGCTGTCTCTGCAGCCTTGAGCATACTCTGCCTCTGATATATGTGGATGGCAGCAGGGGATCTGCATGCAGTAAAGCTTCAGCTTTCAGGCTTATTTGCAGAGCTCAGAGATAAGATAAAGGAGGAGATGGTGAAGTTCAGTGAGATAAAAATGAAGGATAATCTACAGCAATATAGAGAGCATTGCAGAACTGACGAGTGCAAAGACGCAAATCATTTTTATACCATGAAATAATTTTTATGGGATATATTACATTTTTTAGTAGATGCTTTAAGGGTTTTAGTATTGACCCTAACCGTTGCTGTGTTTATGTCATGTGTTGTGCAGTATAATATAGCTAATTTCTAGTTTTTCTGAAGTAATAATTATATTAATTTTCTAATTCTTTAAGAATTTGCAACAGTCAAGAGGATAAATAGTCATAACATGCTAATTGAATCACTGAGATATTAAAATGAATAGAGGATACACCCACTAGGACATTAAAGGTGAGTTGACATTTGTTTTAAAATACCCAAATCCTAAAAGAAAAATAGAACAATAGTAGCCACAATATAACAAATAAAACCTGATTTATGACATGTTTAAAAATGTAGCAGATTACTCATTGGCCAAGGTTTCCAGGCAACCAGAGGAGACTCCAGGAAGTTACTGGTCCCAGCCAAGGAATAGTTTGGCCACCAAAAAACTGTCACTTTTATTTTCGTTGGTTTATGTTGAACGAAATATAACATGTTAATTGGGCAACTTTAGAGGTGCTGGTAGGCACATTTTGTAATTGATTGAGAGTGCCTGGAAAAACTAGCGAGCAAGTGAGGAGAGAAATCAGAATAGATTGCTTAAAGTAATGGATAAAAGGTTGAAATGAAATGCAAACTCTTCTGTTTTTCTAAAAAAAGAAAAATAGAGACGAAGCCTAAACATGGACAATTCCAAGAGCACTGTGTCTTGTGTGAACACATTATTGTAACAATATCCTTCTTTAATACAGTGAATACTGTTGAATAACCAGTTTAATATCAGTTCAAAAAACGCATTTGGGAACGTGATGTGTGGTGTTGATGAGCTCATCTTGCAGGGCTGTGGTGTTTGTCAGACCAAACAAAGGTTGTGATCCAATGAGCCACACAGCAATGGTATATAAATGCCAAAAAAGAGTGTAGAAGAAATGACATATCTGCCCGTAAATCATCTGAACAACAGTATAAGGACCCAGAAGCCATGTTTCTCCTCTGACAGGTAACAGATGTCATTTATTTGCGCTCGCTGATTGGAGCTTTTTTTTCCTCTGCTATCTCCTTCCATACATGGTATCTGTGCAAAGGCAGAGAGGCAAACAGAAATGCCAGTCATCAATATTTTAAACCACAGACTTGGCATTACAACCAGCTAAAAACAAGGGTGGGTTTTGGGCTGTGTGTGTTGTTGTGTAGTCGGAAGGACAGGTGCTTCAAGGGAAGCCTGAGCATGTACCTCTGATGCATGGAAGCATGAATAAATAAATCCGGTGTGTGGTCTCTGTGAAATACGGTGTAGAAACAGGAGCTTTATAAAGATGAGGGAGCAAATGGACTGATGCTCAGATAAATAAGTAAACAGTGTAGATGTACTTAAGACTAACCGTGGCACAGAGACGTCATGATGAAAGCTCTCAGGAAATCCATTGAATACTTAAAGTATCTGGGATTTCCATCGATTACAAAGTAAGCCTCCTCGTTTTTAAGTTGCTGTTTTGGGGTTAATTCAACATGCATGTCCACACAAACGCATTGCTTTTTTTCTTCTTTGTTTTTATGGTCTTTTAATTGTATTTTAGGTAGTCGATGATAAAGTAAAGAATAGAAGAACATAAATGTATTCAATCAGCATCTATATTTGGTCTCTATTGGTGTTGCAAAGCACTCACTGCTCACTTCCCAGGGCTCACATGTCACTCAAACAAATGTGGGCGGGACTGTGACCTCTTGTACTCTTTTGATAACGGTTTGTTTTCTTTGTTCAGCCTTCAGTTGCAGTCACTGTTCCTGCTGATGATCTTCTTCTTCTTCTGTTCTCTCTAAACAACCCAGAAACGTAAAATGAATGAATACCTGTGCAGAAACAAAGACCCCTTGAAAACAGTGAATGGTTAAGCTTTCATGAAGTGAGCTCAGGATGGATCACTGTATGGTTGAAATAATGGCATGGTTTTAATTATCTAGTAATTATTTTCTCGGTTTCTCCTTGTCGGCCTCTCCCCTCTCCCTTTCTCTGATGCACCACGGGACATCTTCATCTCTTAGCTCTCCCAGGTGCGTAAAAACACACACTCCACTCCACAATCAAAAAGCAATCCAAAGACAACCATCTTCACTGCGGTGTTCGTAGTCATGCTTCTCAGTGTTGTACGGACTATTGTGCTCAATAATTCATCTGGAGTCTGATCAAAGTTGACTTCAGAGCAAATTTAGCTTCAAAGCACAGCTGGTTTTTGCTACATCCATGTAAAGTTTTGTTAACAACAGTAACAACACAAAATGTAATTTTAATCTGTACATTCTATCGAAGATGTACAGAATATGGCCGCTAAATACATCTGAATTTACTTCATCAGAGTTGAGAAGATCCAGACTGCACACTTCATCAAATATCCCCTGAGAACAGACAACGCACTGAATTGTCCTTTTTTAAAAGTAAAAAAATTCCTCTGAACTCTGCCTAATTAGTTGTTGGTCGCAGGCTTGTACTCTAGTGTCTCTGCCTTGTTTCCACTCGGCCTGTTAGCGAACAACATACGGAAAAACTGCTGTAAATTTGTAATCCCATTTATGATTTAAACATGATCCACAGTATGAATTATTCAGAGATGCGCACAGTCGATCCCTTGGTTTTGGGGCCGGACTGGAGTTGTATTAGCTTTGATTTTTCCCGTTCTTGGGTTCCTTTCACTGGACACAGTGCTCATCCACATGAGTCGGCTGTGTGTTTTATTTCCATATCCATCCATAAGGTCAGAGAGAGAGCTGCTCAGCTATAGATAATAAAACTTCGTCCTCAGGGGAATACACTCAGGCTTGCACAAATTAATAATACAAGCTTTTTTTTTTTTTTTTTTTTTTTTAACAATAAGTGCAGGGTTGTAATGCTTCAGTGAGGCACTTGGTCGTTGACAAGTTCAGGTTTAGGTTACCACAAGAAGAAAGACATAGACGGGGATAAAGAAATGTGCCCACGCTAATTCATCTGCGTGCTTTTGATAAAAGACTTTCTTTCAGTCTTTTAGCTCACAGCCTCAAACTGAGGAAAATGGTGCACAACACTGTGAAAGGAAGCTTGAACCCATTTCTGGGCAGCAGGGAAGGAAAATGAAAGCAGATTGGTTAGAGTTGACTGTGCCAGGCTGGAGTCAAGCCATCTGCATGCTGTAATGTCATATTCAAAGTCTCTTTTTGACATGAGAGGAAGATAAATGGCTCTTCTTGTACTGAACAGTTTATTTAACCTTTATTTTATACTATAGGCTACTCCTAAATACGTAAGAAAAAGCAAAGGCTGCTGACTTTTATGTTGCAGATATAGCGGTTTACTTCACTTACAAATCTCCCAAGGAATGAGTTGAACCTTCCTCGTTGTATCGTGGCTGCAGATCCTTTCAGTTGCTGTGAGATACCAACTGTCTTGTTTGAAGCCCTAACCTCTACTCCAAAACACTGATTTCTAGCTTTCAAGATAACTGTATGAGTTAATATTAACAAGCAATTATTAGCCACTACTTATTGTATAGTATTAGTGATATCATGAAGGACCTAGTTAGTTCTAGTGGCTTCTAAGCAGACAAAACAGTCAGATGGATCACTAATCAATTATCTACAGTAGTTCCTAGTTCCTGTACCTCAGTCATTTCCTGTTAAATCAGAGGCCAGTCAGATCTCTGAGGCTGTATGAAGACAGCTGGGCTCCACACATGGCTGGTTGCTCTGCATGAAGCCTGTTTACAGGAGCACAGATGGGACATATCGAGCACTGACAGGTTGAGCTCTGTCCTGTTCCGCTGCTGTGTCTTGTCCGTTTTGTTCTTATGACAGGTCTGGATATGGAGACAGTAATGGGCCTGTCACATGCTCCAACCTAAACCTCTTAGCCGAGTAAATTGTGCTTAATCTTGTATGAACAGTGTAACATCCACAATTGAAAATCTATTCATGGGTATACTGGCATATTGGAACACTAAATGTAATTTAGAACACCCACTCTGAATAAAATGATGTAGTGCAGAGAAAATGTACTAGTTGTACCCTGTTAAGTGCTCTTGTCCTCTGAATGGGTACTTTATATTATAGGACTCTGGTCTGTCTAACCTTCTACTTCTTTATTGGTTTTCCAGTAGCAGGCTTAGCGCCGATACAGAATAAAATTGTCATATTAACAGAACTGCTACTGATTTAATTTTAACTTTACAACAGAGCTCATGTCCTGTTCCTGTTGTCATCCCTGTTGGTCCAGGAGTTGTCGGAAGATCGTCATTCTCCGCCGCTGCTCGCAGTCAACGGACCGGGCGAGGAAAAGCTGTTTCGCAGCACGAGTGCCGAAGTGGAGTTGACGGCAGAGAAGGAGAGGGTCAAAAAGATGTTGTCTGAAGGGTAATGACAATGTTTTATTTATTTTTTTATTTATTATAGTAAGCCCCTCTTGTATTTGACATTCATGGGCAAGACACTCAGTACTTTTTACATTTCAATGTAGTCTTACATTATCAAGTTTAGTCTTCAGTTTGGGTTTCTTAGTCTTTCACTTTTAGTTTTTTGTTACCTATTAGCCTTTTAGCAGTGGTGGAAGAAGTACATAGATCATTTACTTAAGTAAAAGTCCTGAATTCAAAATGTTACTTAAAATATTAAAAGTAATGTACTCATTATGCATAATGGCTCCTTTCACAGTCTTATATTATTATAGAATATTATATTATTCTGTTTTCATCACTAGCGAATACACGTGAGCATTTTAATGTTGTAGTCCTTCAATGGGGAGCCAATTTTAGATACTACAGGGTAGATGGTATAGATATCCCTTATATCATATAAGCATATCATGTTGTTTTTTTTTATGTGAAAAGTAACTAGTACCTATATCTCTCAAATGAATGTAGTGGAGTTAAAATTACAATTATTCCCTTTTGAAATGTAGTGAAGTATAAAGTAGCATAAAATGGAAATACTCAAGAACATAACAAAATGGTACAGTGGTAGTACAGTACTTGAGTAAATGTATGTATTTACTTTCCACCACTGCCTTAATAACCAATAACCTGCAATGATCAGAACATGTGGTCAGACTCTGAGAGGATCTCCTTGTTAACAGCACTTTAAGACTTTTATTTTATTCAACATGCTACACATGCATCCATGCTGTATAGTCACACTTTTGCAAACATTCCAGTCCACTCCAATACAGTATAATGAATATTTACCTATAGAGATAGATGTTTTTGTTTAGCTTCTACACTTTCTGAGGCCAGCTGTACATGGTATGTTCAGTGTGATCTGGTTTCTGGATTGGTTATGAAAGAATATTTGGCCTGCAGCAACACATACTGCATAAGAATAACAAGAAAACGCAATCAATAATACACAAAACACATAGACATAAAGTACACATTAAAATAAAACAACAGGGAGAGCAGCAGATGTCAGTGTGTGGGAGGACTGGAATGGAAATTCTATCCGATAGAGTTTAACAAGTTTACTACAAAGGTTGTAATCCCATCTCTGACACCTAGCTTGGCTACATGAACAGATCGAAATGACCAGAGCACTTTGTTGAGCTCTGTAAAGTGAATGAAATTTACTCAAACTGTTAAAAGCCTGTCCTCACAAGTACAAGCCATTAAACTGCAAAGCATTTAAAGAGTGTATACCTCTGGTAAGGCCCACAATTCTTAACATTTGTTATTTTAACAAAACAAATGTTTATTAAATGTTATTCTGCATCACATTGCTTTTTTCTGAATTGTTTTCAAGTGATTTTAGTAGTTTATGAAAAATACAAGTTTTGTAGAGACTGCAGAACTCTGGATTTATTCTACAAACAACACAAACTGTTATCCATCCACAGAGCCGAGCTGGTACCCATTGCAGCTGAGGGGTTTCTTTCTGAAATGAGAGCTGCTATTTGAAAAAAATGACACATAACTGACAGGAGAAAATGAAAAATATATTGTAAACTGGAAAGATTCTCAGTAAGGTGTGGCTGCAGCAGAGAGAGGAGCATCACATCCCTACTACCCGAGACTTTGTAGACTGAATTCTAGTTTCTCTAAAACTCACCATAAACTACCTACCAAATGTCAAGTTCAAGACCTTTATTTGTCCCCGAGGGGCAATTAATTTAGCTGCAGTAGCAAAGTAGTACCCAAACAATACATGACAACAAAAACATTCAACATCATTAAAATTTACAATACACATCCGACAAATTCATATATTAATACCACTAACATTTAAATTCAAATTTCAGTTCAGTGCAGATGTTACCTCTTTTTTCAGAATTTATCGAAGAGATAGCAGAGGGTACAAAGGAAAATTTATATCTATTTGTTTTGACGTATGGCTGATTTAAGGCGGGAACCAGAAGGCAACAATTTTGGAGTGTAGGTAGGCTGATCAACAGACCGTTGCGAGAGGAAAGCTCACTTTCAGTTCTTAAAAAAAAAAAGAAATAACCATATTGATAAACTTGAAGAGCACCAGTGAGTCAATCTTAAAAAAAAAAAAAAAAAAAAGAAAAAGTACCTCAAAGAAAAACCTGTAGTCTGCCTGGTTCTGCAGTGATGTGTCCCGTGTCTTAAGACCTGGCACTGAACTTGGCAGCATAATTATCATCAAGATGGATCCCAGTATCCATTATTGATCTGTGACCAGGAAGCAGAAAAAAACATTCTTACCTGGCTGCTTTACAACCTATTATCCTGCCGGTTTTATTTTATGATTGTCATAAGCCTATGCAGGTTTTTTTTCTCCTGTTGCTATGGTGAGTAGTTTTATGGTTGCCAAGCTGTTTGTTTGGTAATCATGGAAATTACTCTAATTCCTAAACTCCATCTTCTGGTGTGAAAGCTTTCTGGATTAGTAAATATACCCACTGAATCCTGACATTTACCGCCACACAGGACCCGATCCATCTTTCCTGCATGTTGATAAAGGATAGTACTTCACCCGTGTGGGTTTATTTTTTCCATAGCACCCTGTGGCCTCTGTAATTCTAATAAAGGAATATGCTGTTCTGTTTTGGAGGTTATAAGCCACATTTAGGGCTGGGTACTGAATTCAATACTTTTTAGGCACTGACCGAATTGCCTCTAAAGTATTGAGTATCGAAAAATACCTTGTCATTCAATAACCAATTTCAATATCTAAGGAGTAAATGTCATCAGCGACAGTGAGCCAATAAGCATGCAGCATGCTTCTACAAAGATCTAATAATGTTTGTGATTGGTTGTCTAACGTAACACGTTGCAGAGGCAGGCAGGAAAAACTCCACATTACGCACAGAGAAGAGGCCCACATTGTAGGAGCTGAAAAATAAATTAAAAGATTTTTGCCGTAATGTGTAATGTTGTAATTTCTTTTTGTGTATAAAATTGGTATCGAAGAAGTATCATTTAGGAACCGGTATGGAAGTCACGGTAATGGTATCGGTACCGGAATCAAATATTTTTGAACAATACCCAGCCATAGCCACATTGTTTTAAGTCCACTCGCCAAGACCTGAGTAAACCTACTATATTGACCAATGTGATACATTATTTTGAGACTGAACTTGTAATATAACATTGTTTTACTATACTAGTAATTATTGCACTCATTAGCTGATGACTATTTTCACATCAATCCTGGACAAGAACATCTGTAGCCATGTTAGACTTCAGTTAAAGGTGCTGTAGGTAGGATTGGGAAGATCCAGGACTTAGCCAAAAAATGTGAACATCGACAACTTCTCAGTCCCTCCCCCCTTTCCACTAAAGCCCAAAATGGTCTCCTAAGCCCCTCCCCACACAAGGGAGAGTGAATGTGTGTGCAAGAGCAGTGATTGACAGGTGCGTGCGTCTCAAAGACATGAATGACAAAAGAGAAACCAAAGAGAGATAGAATATTTAATAAATTATAATTAAAAATTGATAATAAAGCTAACAAAAAGTCACATTTACAAGTCAGTGGATAGCTTAAAAGAGACATCCGGAGTAATTCATTGCTGTCTCAGACATTACAGTACATGGCTTTATTGCTTCTTAAAATTAATGAATACATGTCAAATATAAAATTTCTTCAAACAGCTGGTGCAACATGATATAAATGTAATCTATATTTTGTATTTTAACAATAGATCAAATGAGTATGTGAAAGCTCAGAAAAAAACAAAGCTCTAATAAGCCGACTACCTTCTCACCACTAAAATAAAGTAAATAATTCCAGCTTCACGTTAAGTCTCTGTGTCTTTTTGTGACATCCCCTCAGGTCAATGTGTGAGATAAACCTGGAGGCTGAACTCTTCACCCTGCAGGACAGTAACTCCAAGTTGGTGGAAGCACTGCAGGAAGCCAACAGCAGCGTGGAGCAGTGGAAGAAACAGCTGGCTGAATACCAGGAGGAGACCGATCGCCTCAGAGACCAGGTGACGTACAGAGTGTGAACAAATGAACACTTCATATCACAATATCCCTGCAGATAATAACAATGTAGTGCTATCCAAAATGTTTGGTGAAGGCTGACACTGTTGAGGTGTTGATGATTCAACTCCGTTCTTCTTTCTGAGGCAGTTTATGAAGTGTTAGGTTTCTACTTGACACAATTTAGAGAGTTTATTCGTGCCTCATCACATCATTTTTTGAAGTGTTTGCAACTGACGCACCACCAGTTCAGACTGCAAAAAGCCATGCAAATAATAATGCACAACATTTTTACCCAGTATCAGAGGATCATTATTTCTTATTTTGGGAAACTTCAAAGTGTATTATCAAACCATGACTAAAGGGGAAAGGAGGCTAGGTTTCAATTGTTTGTCATCTGTTTTCCCATTGTGAGCTTACTTTTACAAGTGAGAGTAGCATGGAGCATCAGTGTTGTCGCTATGGTTACCTGCAGTTTAAAATACTATACTTTGAGTATATGGTTTTCACTTTCTTCTCTTTTTTTTTTTTTTTTTTTTTTTTTTGAAAGTTTTTATTTATATTTCCAATCTGAATTGAGGGTCTAAAAGGATGTTGCTTGTTGTGTAGATTGTAATGGCTTCTTGGACAAACCTGTTTTTTTTTTGGCTGTATAACGTACATGTAAAATTGACTCCATTAGAGCACCAATTTAGAACTATAGTTAAACTATTGACTGGGACCATTGCATCTGAAAATGAACCAGAAACCAGTATTTTCTGTTGTCTTGGTGTAGATTGTAGTAGGAGGTCAAACAGTAACCACTTTAGTTTCCAAAGGTCACTTAAAGAAATACAAAGATGACAACTTGCATAAAACAGGATAGGTGATACTCTGCTTCCTGTCAATCACTTCACACCCAAAGGATGAAATATGTTCTCCAGCTAATTTCTCCAAAACAAGTTATTTTATAAACTATTTTGTCACATCCTTGTCTTTTATTCAGGACATCTACATCTGCTGCAAAGTCATCATTCTCAGTATAGTTTGAATACTGTAAACCTAATATATAAATAAAAATCTTGTAGATGTTATAATTATTTAAGGTATGCATAACTACGGAAATTATAAACTAGATATGCAGTAGATCAGTAAATTAACTTGAACTTGCATTGTCACTAATTAATAATTGTTTAGGTGGAAGCATATGACATAACATATGTATGCATATGGTTTAAAATGGCCAATGAGGTGAGAAGAAAAAACTCTTTATTAAATCAAAGCAGAAATACAGCATATGTTTTGCTTCTATGAAACATTTTCCATTTCATTCCCTCACTATGTGACCACTCAGATAATAAACTGGATATTATGCAGATTTTATTTTATTCATGCATCTATAACTATCACACTGAAATCCCCAGATGGACTTGGTCTCTTCCAAACTGCAGATGCATTTTTCATCCAGCCCCTCCCCCCCTCCTTGGGATATTTCTGTTGACAGGCTCCCGTGATAATCGCAGGGCCAGAAGAACGCAGACATTTCATCTTTAATTTACAGAGAGAAAATTATGCCCTTGGTCAAGCTTAACCAGGCTTCTTCAATGCGACAGAATTAAGTGCTGCCGCAAACCGGTCTGCTATTACCACCAGAAAACTGGCCCTTTATTTTTAGCCCACATTTTGGTTTCATCTATCTCTACGAGCCCAGGTGAAGGTTACCCCCCCCCACCACACAGCTACACACACACTGCAGCAAAGTCAACCAGGTGGCTGGAAGTAGAGCAGGCCTCCAGGGTTTGGCAAGGGGGTGTTGAGGGGAGCAGGGATGTTTTTTTTTTTTTGGGACAGGACACCCTATACTGCCCACCCCCCCCCCCCCTCTCTGCCCACCCTCCTCCCCCCTCTCTGCCCCAGTTATAGGAAGAAGATAAATCATCATAGGTGCAGAAGAAGAGCAGTTGGCTGGCTTTTTCTCCCACGTCACACTCCCGGCATCAGCTATGTTTGTGTTCATCCACAGCAGACCCCTGCTCATTTTTAACGAGAATTAGCAAAACATAGAGCGCAATACGTAGGTTATATATTGTATTTAACTGTAGGATACCTGAATAGGTGTTTTTGTTCTTGTTCATGTTTGATATTTTTTAGTAATTCATTTGACATTTACTAGTAGTTCTTCACTGGATTGTTTTACTACATTTGTAATTGTATCTGTTGTAAGGTTTTGAATTATGGATATCTTATATGAAATCTGGAATTATGACAAACAACAACCGCAACCTAAACTAGAATAAAAAAATATGACAAAGAGCTAAAATATAAAATACAAAGAAATGTGATTTGAATCTAAAACCATAGTTCCAATGTGACTGTATTGTTTGCTTTTTGGTTTGTGTTTCTGGGATTTTTTGGCAACTGTGATTTTTTTATTTTTTTTTTTGGATGGAAATCAAATTTCTAGACGCTGAATACAGCTAATTCCATAAATAAACATTTTGTAGACTCTCCAACTATAGTCACAAACTGTCTAAAGATAGTGAGCTCACAGAGTGCATACCTCCATCAAAGTGATACAATTCTAATTTTGTTGGATAGTTAAATTAACACATGAAACAGGACTCAATATTAATAAAATTCTCCATCATACTATACATTATTTTATATCACAATATCCGTATATATTGTGACCTGATAAATTGTCTGTAAAATCTATTAAGAAACTGTTTATGAATACATAACCATACAAGAATGTCAGTTTTATCTAATCCATCATTTTACACCCAACAAATCCGTGTGATTTATAACATTTATGCAAAAATCATACAAAATCCAATATTGTCATTAAGCAGTCTCATTGATGTGCAACATTGCCTGCAATTATCTTATACCACAACATATATTAAAGGGAAACTGCAACTAACAATTATTTTCATCATTGATTCATCTTAGTTAGATTAAATGAAATGTAAAAACAAAAAAACACAATTTCACTAAGACCACTATGATGTCTTCAATTCGCTTTTTTTGTCTGACTCAACACCTAAATATATTCAATTTACTGTCATGTGTGACACAGAAAATAAGTAAATCATCACCTTTTGAGAAGCTGAAACCTGAGAATATTTGGCATTTTGCTTGACTGAAAGAAAGGATTCATTATCAAAATAGTTACCAGTTAACCAGCAGAGTGCTTGGAACATACTGACTGGATGCACAGCAGAGTTCTTTGCCATGTTTTAAACAGGGTCAGCATTGGAATCAGTGGTAACTGCCATGAATGGAGATGAATGTACGGTAAAAATCCCTGACAGCTAGCTAGGCATTCCTAATGTAACTTTGTAGAATATAGTGAATACATTAAAAAGCCACTGTTTGACAGTCACCATCTGTTTTTTTGTTGTTGTTGCTACATCTGCATTGATATTTTATTGAGGTCACTGCTCCTTAATGTATAAGATGTATATACAGTGTATGTATCACACCACTGGTTTGTCAATCTATTGAGATTTAAGTGTTCCTGGGAACATTAAGTTTCTCTCTTATTTGTGTGGAGTTCAGAGACATAGAGCTGGTGCCTCTGGGGACAGTAGCTGTCATATACTCAGTGGATACAAAGGGGTTGAGTCCTCTGAAATCATGTGGACCCCACCCCCCCTTCAACCCGCAGTGGTTTTCTGAAGCTCCGCTTGGATGGCGTGCAACGTTGCGTAGCGTGGAATCTATAAAGAGCCGCACAAATTGTCTGTGAAAATGCAGAGGAGATGCTAAAGGGAGGGAAAGGGAAATAATTACATGGGACCAGGAAACCCTCTCTCGCTTCACACATACATTTACATTTCAGACATTGAGCTGACACAGATATCAAGGGTGAAATTGAAATGTAAGAAATAAAAAGCATTGTGATGATTCCTCATTACCAACATTAAAGAGGTCAAGAGTTAAGGCATCTTTGTTTGAATTATCCTGTTTTCCTTTACTTTTCATCTCAGATTTCTTTAACACCCTCTTATCTATCATACATTGTCAGTACAAGGAGGCAGCAGTATTTCTATTAAAATCTGCAACAAACTATTATTAGCATGATCAATTAATCTGTTTTTTTAATTTCTAATTAATGGTCTGTGATTTTCTGCAATTTTATAGACCAATTTCCCAAAGCCCAAGGCATCGGCTTTTTATTGCTTGTTTTGTCTGACGATCAAAAACCCAAAGATAGTCAGTTTACTATCACAGAAGACAAACCAAAACCAGCATATATTCACATTTGAGAAGCTGGAATTGTAAATCTATCAATTTACTAATCATTTTAGTTTCATACGGTACTGTAATTTCAATTGTTACACTCCTCACAGTTAAACATTTAGCCTGCAGTTGAGAAATTTAAGATTTTTCTAGATATTATAAATAACTGTGTGTAAAAGATGAACAGCCCAAGTGTAAGTTAGCAAACAAATGTTTCACCTGTCAGCTGTGATCATGACTAAAGTCAGGTTTCATCTACAGCAGCTAACCGTAAAGAGTACATACTGACATACACATTTGATCCATTTAATCCAGTTAATGCAACATTCAGAATACTTAGACTATCATTAAAACCTTTATATTATCTTTATGGGGGGGGTGTAACTCTTATAGATTTATTAACAATACGTCTATTTTTTAGGGCATATAAACACATTATTCAGATTTTCTTTTTTAAACTGTACAGAGGTCAGTAGAGCTAATGTTTGATTTAAAAAACAAAACCTGATGTAATATAAGTCTTATCAGTTTTTAAATAAATGTGATGAAAAGCGTGTTATCAACAAATCCTGTTACTTCAAACTGTGTAAACACTGGGGACATGATTAGATTATTGTCTTAATCTGATTACTCTCACAGCATGCAAACATGACCGTATATTGTTTGTCTTTTTTCTCTTTTCTTTTTTGAAGTCCCAGTGCTCTTTTTAAAGCCTCCAGAGTCCTCTGACAAAAACAGTAATTTTACCTTGCAGAACACGGCAATTGCTTGTATACCGCTGCCTTCGTGTGTTATTGTCTGACTTTGGTGTTTTAAAGGGTTAGTTTGGATTCACCAAAGTCACACAATACAATGTGTGTTCTAACAACCGAGTGAAATAATTGCACTTTCCCTTGCGGGATCAATACTTATGGATAAGTTCTTCACGTTCAGAATTCAAAGGCTGAACAGTTTGTCCTTGTTTAATCAAACTCTCACTTACTGTCTTTAGCTTTTCTAATAATATGTTAAACACAAGCAAGTGGGTCAGATTGGGAACTTTTTCCATGCATTTCCACAAAGTCGCATTCCTCCAGTAATTAAAAAAATAAATAAAAAAATCTCCAAGGCGAAAGAGTTCAGCACTGTGACCACTGGCAGTAAAGTGTGTGTGTGCGTGTGTGTGTGTGTGTGTGTGTGTGCGCGTGTGTGCGTGTGTGCGCTCATTTCCATCAGTAGTAATCATCAAACTATTTGTATTATATATATTATTGTATTTCTATCATGTCAAAAAAATATTATGCAAATTTTTCTAGGTTTTCATTTTTTCGCTGAATGAAAGGGTCAGAAAATGACCCCACACAGGTTTATGCAAAGCTTTTCATTTGGATAACCACTAAAATGAGATCCCAGTACATTCTTCTCCTCATTATAATGGATTTCTGTTTCTGTGTACCCTTGTCCCATATCATGCTCATTTGTGTGTGTGTGTGTGTGTTCTTGTGTGTGTTGCAGGTGGCAGAGCTTGAGGCCCAGCTGGGGCATCCTGCTGCAGGTCAGACTGCTAGAGAGGAGCTGACTCGCTCACTGGAGGAGCTGGAAGCCCTTCTGAGCACCAAAGATCAGGTAAGACACCAGTTCACTGCCCAAATCAATTTACCAACCTAAAGGGAACCTCCGTGTAGAAAGCCATCTTATACATACACCAGCAAACATAATTATTCCAGTAATCAATTGGATAGGTTTGTTTTCAGTTTGTATGTAACTAGAGCCTCAATCTCCAGCTGACGATCAGTAACTGTTATATAGTAAATGCATTAAGCCAGGAGAGCTGGAAAAGTACAAGTGCCAGTTGGAGTAGGCTATTTATTCTCTAAATCATCTTTAAGGTTTTAATGAGATCTTTCTGGTTCAATAATCTTGTTTTTGTCTCAACCAAAAGATAATAACTAAACAAACAAAATGTTGAGAAGAGAATGTGCTTTGGGGTTTTTACTAATGCCCATCTAGTGTCTATTTCTACTAAGTCCTTAATTTATCTTCAAGCAACTGTAAATCTTCGTGTGCAGTCACAGCTTTCATAAAATACCACAGGCTTCAGACAACATACCCAGAGCTGCCACCTATTAGCCTGGCTCCACCCTCCTACGTACTTCCGCTCAATTTTCTTTTTCCTTCAGTACTCTGTCTGGGTTTGCGGTATATTTGCGGGTTTTCTCTCCGGCCAAATCTTTACCGGTCCAATCAGCGAACAGAGGGAGTGGACGAGACCGATGACGTTGAAGTTGTGCGCTAGTTTGAGTTGTAGCGAAGCCATTCGGTCCGTTGTGGCAACGCTGCCGAATATCCAGAAGTTAAAGCCCGAGTAATAACCATCTTTGCGGAGTTTTGTTGTTGGCCATGATGTTGTGGCCCTCCTCCCCACGGGGTTCTGGAAAAGTTAGATTTTCCAGCTCGCTCCGTTAGTGGTGAAGGAGTTGGCTAAGCCGACGTCACGACCAAACATTAGCGATTGGTTATGGCAGATCCAGAGTGGCTCTGGGCAGAGCCAATAGTTTTAAACTTCACCAGAGTACCCGCCTTCAAGGAAGTTAACACGTGTCAATGGAGAGTGGCCAGACTCTCTGTACAAATGAAATATACGAGAGTATGGTAGGACCAGGCTAGACACCTGTAGTATGTGAAGTGAAATCAGGACTCTTACTCACCTTTATAACTGTTTCCAAGCTTGCTTTAATATGATTTTTAATGATGCCAAAGTATCACCTTGTGAATATTTTGTTTGTTTGAACCAAGTTAATGTCTATCAAATGCATGCAAGGCACGCTCAGCCAAAACCCATTTCCCCCGAATAAATAAACAGACATTAAAGTGAAATATTCCTCGCAGCTCGCTGATGTCCTCCGGCCTGATTAACATAATCATGTCTGTCACGTCGTCTAAACAAGTTTCAGTTTTGGCAACCGGATTTGTGCAAGGTCATGGTGGTATGTTTCCCCGGGGACAGAATCACCATGCTGGCTGGAAACTTCAAGGTGTCCCAAATCTTATCAACAACCTGATTTGATATTTTAAAACTACATGAAGTATTTTAGTGAAAAACAAGAGATCACTGTCTCATGTTCTGATAAATAGGGATGGTGGATGTGTGGGAAGGCGGTGTGAAAGTGGTGTTGTGACAGTTTGAAATCACTGTTTTCAGGAAATTCACAATCTACAAAGCAAGAAAACCGATGTGGGTGAGCTGGAGAAAGAGAGAGAGGAGGCCATGCAGAGACTCCAGGTAAGATGACAACTGGCTGAGTGGGTTTCTCCCTTCTGTAAAATGTCATGTTTAGTCAACTTTAGTATATCCAGTACACTTGTGTTACTGGAAAATGGCACATACATTGCCTCATACAGGCTTTATGGACAAAGAATGTGTTTTTAGTTTTACATTACAAGATTTTTCAATTAGGAAATGTAAACCTACACAGTAGCAAGAGAAATAAGAATACACAACAAATAAACAAAAAGAGGGGACAATTAGCGTTCACCCATAGATTGGGTTCTTTCAGTACGAGAATTTACAAAACAATGGAAACTAATTACATTTCTTGTTAAATTGTAATTTCAATAGGTAAACTGTCAAATCTTTTTTTTTTTTTACTGTATATCTTCCTTGAGGAGAAAAACTTCACTGACTTTTAGCAGACCTGTGATTTTCAAGGCTACAACTTGTACAGAACATGATGAATGGGACTGGTTGGTGGTACTGCTGCACAAATTGGTTCTCCTGACCTCCATTGTCATTGTTACTAAACCTTGTAGAGATGAGCCCTGGCCAACTTCGCCCCTGTAAGTGTTGCTTAAGTAAGTGAGTAAGTGATGCTAGACTAGGAAAGCAAAAGGCTTGCAGAATGCTGACCGGCTTACATGCTGTTTTCTGTTGTTCTCCAAGCCAAACAACCACACAGCCGACTAATGGAAAACAAAGCACTGATACTGTACCTATAACAGAGACGGCACAGTTCAGACCTGCAGCAGAGAATCGGTACAGGAGAAATGAGGACTTCAAGGAGAAAACAAATAGTATTGAGTCTCCATGCTAATTCAGGCGATTGTACCTGATGCATATTGCATAGCCTTAATTAGGTCCTCTATCATTTTTAATGGTCGTGTCAGCTGTGAATTATGTATATTCATATTTGACCTTTGATGTCCCTGTGTTTGTTCTATAATCTATTCATTGGTGCATTTAACATACAGAATAACCTCATGAGCACAAAATTGCACATTTAAATTTGTGGTATAAACAATTTAAAGCAAATAAATGATGTGACATTGTCAATAAACTTTATTGCAGTCAGCAGCCACACAAGGAGGGAATTTACATGCATTTAAGAAAAGCTGAACCGGTTCTTGTTAAATCCTGCAGAAATAACGGGCCATGATGCTTTACTTGTACCTGCTCCAAAGCTGTTCTACTGCCGTCCACTTTATATGGTTAATCTAGTATTTAATACTGCATGCATCTGTACTATATTTAGGTTGAAATTTAAATGGACAGAAATACACAAATACGTTTCTAAAGCCATTCTTACTCCCTATTGCACGTTCTGCCAACCTGAAAAAACTGGAACTTTCCTGCACATGGTCTGGGAGTGTGAACAGGAGACCACAGGGGGTGGGGGGTGGGTGAGGGTTTTGGTTCCTGTTCAATTGTATTTGTTTGTTCTGTGTATGTTGTGTTCAAAAATATAAAAATAATAAAACATTGATCATAAAAAAAAAGAAATACACAAATACTGCAAAGGAAAAATAGAGTAAAGGCATGGAGACATAAACTGGGATAAATTGTACTGATTGTTATAGTCAGTTTGCACATATAAACGTGTGTAAAATATCCTATTGATAAAGTATTTGTGATCCGACTTGAACCATACAGGCAGAAGAAAAGCAGTGTACAAAGCCCATGTGCATTATTGTTGCTGCTCTTTCCCACTATAACTTTTATTATCAGGGCATATTAATGAACAGAGGTGACAGAAATAACAGCAAGAAACAGTTTACTCCAGGATTACAGTCGCAGACATTCTTGACCAGAGTGATTTACAATACTACTCTGCAAAGTTATTTCTACAATTAATTTTAAACATTTAAGAGCACTGGTTGCTTACTTACAAATGTTTACATGCTTAAATACAAAGAGAGCCTATCATTTGGACACCAAATTCATGCAGAAAACATCCAGAAATGCATTCAGATGAGTTAACCGTATTAACAGTTGATGTGTCTGCAGGATCTGGAGAGACGAAACTGTGACTTGGAGGATCGTGTCCAGAGTGCTGAAAAGACGCTAGCATCTAACCGGGAGGAGCAGGACCAGGCGGAGGTTGAGGTCCGACACATCATCGACGTTCTGGACGTCAAAATTGGCGACCTGAAAGACCTGAGACAGAGCCTGGCAAAACTCATCGACAAATAGCCACAGCAGCAGTTGGGCTGCATCTCCGCATTCAGCACTTGTTCCACCCATGCGGCCTTGATTTGTGTTTTACTGGTTTATCAGCAGAGCAACAATCAAAGCAATATGGTGGGAAACGGTACAGGTGTTTACCTTTATGGATCTGTGTTTTTAAGATCAGTGCAGGTAAACATCAGGTATCAGAAACAAAATAAAAAAATCATTGTCACATTCATACTGCAATTTTGGTGGATATTATTATCATAAACCGTTGACAGTATGGTCGAACAGGCTACTACTTGTTTTCCATATCATAGTTCCCAGCAGCTGCATGTCCTTCAGCTCCTGAAGGGAATAATATGATTTTTTCTCTTTTCACAATCTGCCATCACCAAACACTTTAGTTTTAGATGAATTTGCTCTGGAAGAACAGTGCCCTTTTCCATGACATTGCAATCCAGTATTCTTAAAGGCCCTGAACACCCTCACAGGTGTTTTAAATTAATCTGCCTAATTGGACCTCTTCCCAGGACTGTGTGGCTGTGTCTAGACTACTTGATTGACATGTTTCTGAGTCTCTTGTTAGCCTTGTTGCACCAGTTAGGGCAGGAAGATTGACAGATTTACCATTCTTATTGGTAGAAAAGATTTGTGATCTAATAAATACCCATCTAAGCTCCAGCCCATCTTCAACCTGAGCAGAGGTCTAATCAGCTACAAAAACTGAAATCACCTGTGTGGGGCTTAAAACGCTGAGTATTGGCTGCTGACAATCTTTTGCAGTCTCAATTGTTTATGGTAATAATACTGATGTCTCAAAAGGACTCCTATAAGGATTTATTGACTGAAAATAACACTTAACCTTTAAAAGAGGACTTGCACCAAAACTGATTTAGGCTTGCTATATTGCAAAAGATATATTAGATAGATAGATATTTCCAACAGATATCAAATGTTTCTACTTGTTTTTACTTAACAAGAGGCAGGAGTAGCAATAAAACTAGGAAAGAATCGAAAGATAATGGCCTGATGTTGTTTAATAAAAGCCAGCGGTGCTGTTTGCCTGCAGAGCTGGAGGTCCCAACCATTCAACCATGTATGAGCACGGATAGTAAAACTTCAGTCCTGTAACAGCAAGACTTGCATCAATGCTTGAGATGGTTATAAAATAAAGTTAAATGGACAATTACATTTTATACTTATATTAAACATAAATATTTGATCATAAGTCTGGACATTTGGTTGATAGGAACAACCAAGCGACTGTTCGTAAGTGTTTTGTTCACTGCAGTTTGACACATTAAACAGCATGAGGCCCACCCATATTAGTCCTTTATGAATAAGCCTTTTGGAAATGCATTTTCTCATATTGTTATTGGTAGATCTCAGAAGTCACTGCAAGAAAGACAACTGAGAAAAATCAAGACAAGTTATACAAGTAAATAAGTGTCTACTTTTACAAATAACAACTTTGATTTTTTTATTGGTGTCATCCTTCAACACTGTGGAGATGCACCCGGTTGAAGTTTGGTCAGGATAAGGACAGATGGAGGCAAAGACCCTGAATAAAGTTAGCTCCAGTTCACCATCAGCAGCTTGGACTGGTCTCACACCAGCCAGAACATTAACAAACTCAGAGATGCAACAACCCGCTCCCATTCTGTTTGTTTTATGAGGACTACTCTTTTCTCACTTTATTCTATTATTCATGTTCATCAATGGGTACTACTCATACTCAGTCAGGATGGGAAATCACAGAAGAAATTTGTGCTGAATTCAAATCTGCGGCTGGTAGGTTTGTCTTCTCCACCACTTTGTGTGTGTGTGTGTGTGTGTGTGTGTGTGTGTGTGTGTGTGTGTGTGTGTGTGTGTGTGTGTGTGTGTGTGTGTGTGTGTGTGTGTGTGTGTGTGTGTGTGTGTGTGTGTGTGTGTGTGTGTGTGTGTGTGTGTGTGGGTGGGTGGGTGGGTGGGTGGGTGGGTGGAGGCTGCCGCAGTTAAACAAAACACAACTGAAGTAGTTTTAGTAAATAGGTACTTAATAGACTTGCTGTCAGCTTTGTACGTGAACGTCTGATGCACAATATCTATCGATCTTTGCTTCTCACCCCCTGATGAGTTATTGATTTCTTCATATAAAGGTAATATACAGTAGGTACAAATAAAATGCAGTCTTTTGCAGCTGATGATGCAGTAACTTCCAGAATCATTAACATGCCAACATGTGATTTTAAACTGGCCAAAATAAAAAAAACTGTTAATGTAATGAGCTACCCGACAATGTACTAGAACCCTATAACATTTACCTGCAATTATTACTTTTAAGTGTAATACAATTTTCAACTCATGGTTTATTTATAACCACAATTTATATTCTAGCTTGAGATAATAAAAAAGACCTCTACAGTTCAACAAGCCAAATACAGTAATGGCAGTAAATATCTCACTGCATTATGTTGCTATTGATCACATTAAGAGGTTATATTACAATAAGATTGATGTTTTATATTTTTGACAAGTTACTACACTGTCTGGGAGTTCTGGCTTCAGCTGCTACATGTAAGCATCACACAATTAGCAATAATGTTTCTAGCATGCCTGTTTATAGTTAATACAAGTAATTTGTAGGTAAGGAGACCTCTGTAAAGCCTGTTCTCATCCATTTTAAAAAGGTTTTTTTTTTCACAACTGTGGTGTTTTTTTTTCTTGACTTCACCAGATTATGACAGAATGCTATCAGCCATTTATCAAGCATAAAGAAAATGCGGAGGCCACCGGCTCCTCACGGTTGAAACACTTTGCTTCAAAACAGCCTTATTCCAGTGTATCATTAATGCACAATAACATACGTTTCCATATACACAGAAGAGACTGTCCTCTTAAAGGCCCAACATTCTGCCCTGGTATCTGACCTCACTATTGAGAAGTTATGGGGGCAACAGAGGGCGCCTTTCGGGATTATTGCACTTACACTTAAGAGTGTAACAGCACAATGTTAAGGTATACTACTGTTGTAATTTTATAATAGCATGTAAATTTGACCATTAATATTATGTATTTACAACAGGTTAAAGGCATCCACCTTATATTTGAGACCATTAGGGACCTGCTGGTGATGTATATATTCTGTTTGAATATGCCCGTTCATACCCCTTATTGGGTGGGGATGGGGGGCGGATATCAGAATACGTTCTGGGAAATGCTAAAAATCACCAGCTGAAGCATAAATAGTAGATGCCGGTTAAGGGACATCACAAAAAAGAAAACATTGCAATAAACAATGTTTGACTATCAGTGGGTGGATTCCTCCTTATATACACTGGAATAAGGCCTTTTTAAAACTAGTCACAAGCTACAGCTAAGAGAACGCAGTACCAAAGATGCACCAGTCATGCTAAACCCACATCAACTGAAAAAAAAAACACTTCTGCATAATGCTGAAGTTCATCTCAATCAGATTCTTAAATTTTAACCTGTTTTGAGTTTAACTGCTCAGTCTGAAACATTTCATCTTTTAGCACTACTCAAAATACCTCAGAATATTTCATTTAGTTTCATTAAAGTATTGGTAAATAAGAATTCAAGGCCATGAGTTTGTTTCACAAGAATAGCAATTAAAGGAGAGCAGGTGTTTCTATGGAATTTGACAATGTGAGAGAAGTTCCTTATATTTGTATAGAACTGTTCAACATTAAAACTCAGTCATACAGTCACTGCTTGTCTTCGAGTCATCCACTACCAGCTGCGTGAGGTTTATTACGGTATGCAGCGATGCAATTCAGACACGCGATATTCTGTTTTTGCCGCACAGTGTCATCAATTCAGGCTAACACAACCAGCATGTGCTACTGCGTGTGCCATTTTGAAATAAGTGAAAACCACTCCCAGCCGGCACAAACCAGTACTGTCTCATGTGTCAGGTTTAGGAGTGCAACCACTGTTAGATTCAACCAGTGCCAGTTCCAAGCAGCAGGTTTACTGAATTACCCGGATACCTCCGTGAACAGGCTTGTGATGTAAATACTTGCCAAATTCTTATGAATATCTTTTATCTTCATGTGGAAGAATTTAGCAAACAGTTCAGGAGTTGATCGCACCAGCTTTATCTTGTCAGTCTGGTTAATTCTTCCTTACAGTTAAAATGACCTCACGCAGCCATAAGATCTCAGATTGCACACATGAATTCAAATTAAGCCAGACAACAATTTCTTCCCACCACTGAAAAATACAAGTCAGTCAAGCCGCAGCATCATCATTTTCTTACATTTATTTGAACACAAAATGGCATAAAGAGCCAATTCTTGCGAAAGGTCTACTTCAGCTTCTTCTTGGGGCGAAGATTGTTGGTGTGTCCACACTTCTTCTTACGGCAGTTGACAGCACGGGGGTGCAGGCGGGCATAGCACCTGCAAAACAAGTGACCAGGGGCCAACGATAAGGAAATGTCTCCTGAAATAACATTAAAGTTCTGCAATAGAACTTGAACGTACAGTTTTTGCGAAAACACATTTCTGGTGCTAACAAATTTACAATCTGCCACCATTTGAGGAAAGAAATAATCTAAATCAGTTTTTAGCCTAAGACTAAATCTCATTCATTAAATACACAAAAGAATGACTCAATTTGACACTCTGCAATCAAATTACAGTACTATTCCATCTTATTTTGAATCCATGTAGTTCAATACTTTTATTCAGTCTTTTTTATAAAACTGATCAAACCACACCGATTGTGGTGCCATTTAAAGTGTTTAAGTCTTAAATTTAACCCCATAACTTCACAGTAAACTGTAGTAATGTACAACCTTCGATAAAGTTAAATAGACTTACTTGCGGCAGATCATCTTGTCGCAGTTGTATTTCTGGGCCAGCTGTCTGAGAGAAGGCTCGATGATGCCACCACGCAGACGCAGAACCAGATGCAGAGTGGATTCTGACAGGTAAGACACCTTGATGTCAATCTCAAATTCAGTCACAACAGAAAACCTTCTCTACCTAAGCATTTTACAATAACCAAGTACACTGCTCCCGTTTTAATTTATCTTTTGCAGTTAAAACTTTGTTTCACTATAAGAATCTTGTCTATGGTTTACTGTGACCATGGACACATTCAGCACATCTAGCCTGAATTTAAATAAGCAGTTACCTTTCTGGATGTTGTAGTCAGACAGTGTGCGTCCATCCTCAAGCTGTTTGCCAGCAAAGATCAGACGCTGCTGATCAGGGGGAATTCCTGCAAACACAATACTTTCAGGCAAACTGCAATTGACCATGAACAATTTTAGTTCAAGAGGCAGACATGCCTAGTGGTTTAAAAAAAAAAAAAAAAAAAAAAAAAAAAAAAAAAAAAAAAGAGATTCACATAGCTAAAACATCACTGTAATGTCTACCCTATTACCAACTTGTTTTTGCTTTTAAATCACAAGACCCTTAGATGAAAGTAACAATTGTCCGATTGCAGGGCCAGAAATCCAGTCTACCATTAACTTTGACGAAATATACTGGCTTGCTCTGAAGCAACATACCTACACTTAAATTTATAACAAACTGTTCTATCACACTGCATAAATAGTCAACCTGAAAGTAAAGAAAAAAATGGCTTCCAAAGACGTTTTGTAGAGTCAAAGTTGCTAGCTAACAAACTGTCAAGACTCCCATCACGTTATGACTTAAAAGTGACGGCTCACCTTCCTTATCCTGAATCTTTGCCTTGACATTTTCGATAGTGTCGCTGGGCTCAACCTCAAGGGTGATGGTCTTCCCCGTCAACGTCTTCACGAATATCTGCATGTTTGCAGGCTGAGAGAAAAACTGTCGTTAGCTCAAAGTTTAACGTGCATCTAAATAGCTGACAACACGATAACTGGCAGGCACCATCTTGACAACAAGTCAACGACAAAGAGATCCGCCATCCACATTTATTAGGATGGAAATGGTAACGTTTTAAACCTTTACATTAATCGTGAAATGTTTCCTGGTTTTTGGGAAGCAGCTAACAATGTGTGTTAGCTAATGTTAGCAACAGAGTGAACTCGGTGCAGGGCCTCGCCACATGCACGTAACGTTAGCGTGGCGGTTAGTCACAATTTTCTCCATTTTCTACGTTGGAAATGAGTCCGTGATACTTAATACACAATTACTGGCGACATACGACGACCAATATATTGTTTTAATCGCATTCAACAAATCAACGTTCACTATGAATCGATAAATATATACTGAACAAAACGTGTACCCACCCGGCCGCTAGCTGAGCCTCAATGAAAAGAGAGCGGAAAAGGCTGACGCTGTCAAACGTCACTTCCTTTTGCTTGTTTCCTTGGGAATAAAAGCTCCCGAGTGTATTTTGACCATATGATTTAAACGATTTTAACCAAAAAGTTAAATTCTGTTAATTAAAAAAAGAATATAACAATTATTATTTAGAAACATTTCGCATTTAGCCATTATTCATGTTAATAATTAACTTTAATAAGATAAAAATGTAATGAGGACAGCCGTTGTAAATTACAGTAAAACCTAAAACTACAAGACACATTATGAGAGAAACTACACAGTTCAGCTTATTATCCAGAAAAAAAATATTTTATTATTATTATTATTATTATTATTATTATTATTATTATTATTATTATTAAATATATAAGAATGTTATGTCACAAAAATAGACCGAGAGTGCGGCACATTTTGACTTTTGAGCACCTAAATTATTTGGCTTTCATTTTAAAAGGCAATCAATACAGCACCGGCCGTGTCTGGGCTGGACTGCTCCAAAATGAAGTTTGACTGACACCTGCTGTTGTAATGATGGAAGTAATGTTGAACCACATTGTGAACATGCGTGAGCAAAACAAATGTGTGAATAGTACAGCCAGCAAATACAATGTATCACTTGTTATTTGTAGCCTCCATATTTGATTTGAATTTGAATTCTATCGGTATGTGTGATTTATTTTTATTTTATTTGACAGGCACCACACACTTTCAATAGAATTGCATTGTGAACTCAAGAGCAGACTGAATCATGCTACTGCTAGTTGATATTGTAATTGTATCTAAGGTAATGCTGAATTATGAATAAGACTCTTGAAAAGGGGAAGCGTGTCCACTCCAAATATTTAGTAGGTTCCTATAGGTGAGTAAACCTATATCAAGCTGCCTTTTAGTAATACCAGCAAAACCAGATAGGCTTATAGTTATACAATCAATTTCTCAATGAACCAGGAAGATCTGAATTATTTTCTGGCAAGGCTTGTTACTTAAGTGTGAGCAGTTGTTTGTGTGTCCTTGTTGTGGAATAAAATGTTACAATTGAATAATTTTGTGTGTCCAGTCCACTCATTGCATCTGGCCATGTAATAGGACACCGGCCATGCATTTGTTTCTCTGCAGTAGCTGCAACAGTATCATCATCATGTTCCACAGCACAGGGGTTTCCATGGTGAGGCATTGTAGCATTTTTCACCTGCTGCAGAAGAAGATGGCTGGTTTAACCAAAGGGTTACAGTAATAAAGGGGGGCACTGGTAGCATCCAATATGACTGCAGTGGTAAAAACACTGTCCCAAGCCCGTCCTGTGGGCAAAGACTTCCACCTGTCTACCAACATCCCATTTCTGGACAGGAACAATCCAGATGCCTTCTCAACATGTTCCCAGAAGGACTTCCAGCCTTTGTCTTCCAAGAAGGCAGAGCCTTTCCGTCCGCCCACGAAAGCCCAGTTGGACCACAAGGACTTGAGGCACATCAAGGAGTACCTGACAGAGGCGATGGTGTCCTACCACCGTCACCCATTGCTACAGATCACCCGCACCCCACGCTGGACCACACTTCACACCAACTTCAAGATGCAAACAGACCCAGGGGAGGTTGCTTTCCTCACCACACAGTCCCAGAATTTCCAGCCCCAGCCTTTCCAGCCCCCTCCCACTCTCATCCGACACACAAAGGTCAACAAGAAGACCCAACACGTGGAAAAGCTCCCAGAGAGCACCAACAAAGCCTCCTTCACCCTACACCGTCGCTGCCCTGTTGTAAAAGCCACAGCTAAACATCTAGGTTAGTGAAAGCATATTCTGAAAATTTCTCTGCATTTTCTGAGTAAACTGATAAATCCATACTAGATTATGGATTCAGAGCTAAACCACACATGATTATTGTGAAAATTCGTCAAACTCAGTTAGGAATTAACTGTAAGTCTTCCAACATCATCGCGTTGTAATGAATAACACTGAGAGAATCTGTGTGAGGGTTAATCTATGAATCCTGCAGAACATATTATGTAATAACATTTTATATTTTCTCTGTAGAAGAGGGCTTTCCCACAATCAAAGGGGACAGACGCGGTCACAGCTTTGTCTCTCATTACAACAACACCTTCCAGGGAGCCTGGAGCACAGTGGCTAAACCTGTAGAAAAGGTAACATGGCAGCAGCAGATGTTGGTCATCATGAGCTATCATGGTTTTTTTTATCCAACCAAACATTTCAACTCTTGAGGGAAACTGTTGCCATAAGACTCAAACACTAATTTTAAAAGTCACAATGAAAGAAAAAGAAATTTTCACACTCTACTTAGCATCCTCATTTCTCTGCTTTAGCTCAGATATAATCAAGAATCCTTCCTGTATACTCAAACTGTATACTATCAAAAATGTTTTGACCCCAAAATTTACATTTTTGTTGTCTACATCCCTTGGTGTATTACTACTGGTTTAGTCATGGCACAGAAGTAGATTTCGGGAACAACCCTAAATGGTTTGTTAATCTTTAAATTCTCTTTCCAGAGAAGACGTTTTCTCAGAATTCACAGACAGACAGACTCAGGTCAGGTCAGAATGCAGCTCAGCTATGTGCATGACAGGGGTTGACCTTTACATGAAGCTTTCTATGAAATGGGTATCATTAGCCCAAAACCGTGAATTTGACCGTTTTAACAATGTCTTTCTTCAGCACTCTTCAGTGACTATGGGTGATCCTGTGAAGATTGTCGAGAGAGAGACGACCCACGCTGCGTCATTCAGCTGGCCCACTGTCTGCAGGTCTCCTCTTTCTCCTATACAAGCAGACGTCAAACAGTAGAAGAAACCATGGCTGTAGGGCCTAGTGTAACCTTTCAGATCTCTTTTCAGACCTCTCTTGGTTTCACTGCATGCTTAAATTTGGGATGCAAGGATGTTTGAGGTGTCTTTAATTCTAAAATATAACATTTCAAAATTATTATTGTCACTCTTTGAAAGTTCAGATTATTTGTTGTTGAGTTTATTATCCCCACACAAATATAACAAAAGCATTAGCATTATAGGTATGTGTTTTTGATACAGGCCGGCTGTGGTGAAGGAGCGTTTGAAGCTCAATCTTGGAAATATCTCTAAGGACTTATGGTCATCCACATCCAGAGAAGCCTTTTGTCACCACAAGCTAGGTGAATGTTTCCTGTGTTAATGTTCTGACAATTTTCATTCTTGCAAACTGACAATTCAGATCTATTACTTTAATTTGCCATGGTGAGGATGTCTTCCATTCTATAAAGAAACTAAGCAGCTGCTTAGGGCCTTCAAATACCAAGAATTTCCCAAAAGGGCAAAGAACAAAAGTAAAATCCTTGGTTAATTAAATCTGAACTTGTTTGTTTACTGTATATGAGGAACCTGTACTAAACTAATATTGTTTTGTGCTAACTGTAATGAACGGGGTACTTTTTTAAAAAACTGATTATGGTTTTTGTTGACTGTTAAAAACATGGGTGCTTACATTTTAACAGTTTGACTATTTGTAAATGTGTCTTACCTTTATTTTCAATCAATCAAACTAAGATTACACAGCATTGTGATACAGATAAAATGCTACTCTATTAATCTGTCTCTGTTATCCTTCCTGGATTAATCTATTTGGTTTTTATCCCAGGAGATCCAGTTGTTGTGATGATGAGGAACCAAAATTTCTGTTCCTTACCCAAGGGGGACACTGATACGAGGTGCAACAAAGAGATGATGTATGTCACCACCAACAGAATCTCCTTCTCTGATGTGAGATAACTTTTAAGATTTCTACATAGTTATTTGTTTTTGTAATATCATTGTTACATAATTACATTAATCAGGTGAACATTTTTCACACGTTCCTTTAGACTTCCGAGTTGATTTTGATGTGTCATATTTGATCATGCTGACTATTTTCCTCCCTGTAGCTAAACCACAAAGAGCGTCCGGTGCACGTGATCGGGGCTGACCTGATGACCAAGAGCCATGTACAGTTCAGCCCACCTCGTCTGTCGGGCCTGTACTACACATCCACGGCCAAACAACACTACAGCAAACAGGAGGGAGAGCGCGCCAGACCAGCCATTCAGCTGCCGAGCAACATACTGAGTGGACCAGGTGACGGATCGGTCGTGTTTGTGTTTTTAAATGGAGGTACATGTAGATATTAAATATGTTTAATCTGTTTGGCAGAACATCAGTTCAACCCCAGCACTACCAAGACTGATTACCTCCCTTTGAAGACCTGCAGACAGACACCTTGTCCGTCACAGCAGAGGGTGAGAGATCATAAACTCAAATAAAAAAATGTCCCACTCACCTGTGTAATTGTAATGATATTAGTAGCAGCAGCAGCAGCAGCAGTGTAGTAGTTGTTGTCATAGTATAGCATATAGTAATATGGCAATACTATTGGTAGTAATAGTTATTGTGGTAGTATCAGTAGTAGAAAGAGTAGGAGAACCAGCAGTAGTTTTAGGTAGCACTTGATGCTCCTGAAAAAGAATGTCTCTTTGTAACATGGGTTCCTATTGTTCTCATCATTCAGCATAATATGATATTGTCTGCCTCTTTTTCTGTTAATAGAGCAACATCAGGTTTCCACTGGCTGATCAGCACTTCCGCACCTCTCACAGTGAAGACTACACGGCCAAACCTATGATCTTTCAGCCACCTGCCTACAGCCAATTCAGCACTCATTTTGTCATGCTGTAACTAAAGTCACTCTGTCATCACCCCCTAGTTTTGTGTTTTTTTTTAATGAACTGCATAATTCTCATAATCTTACTGGGCTGATTAATAAATAACATTTTTACTTAGAAGAGTAAATGGGCCATCAGACTGTGTAATGTTGAAGCAGGGTGCAAGTGCAGCTTTAGCAGTTAGGTGGCTTAAACATAAACCTTCTCCTTGCCTGTCTTATTTAGGCCAAAGGGGGGAGTATAGCCATGGACTTGAATGTCCTACTTCCACCTTGTTTACACTGTCAACGCTAACTGCTAAAAAGAAGGTTAGTGCCTATGTCGCAGAAAGATTCTCATCCTCTCTCTCAAGCATGATTGACCACAAAACTGGGAAAACAATCTGTGTTGTAGCAATAACACAGCCTTGACCCTAAGATGCAGGCTTTCTTGGCAGGCAAGCAGACGTGAATAAACTGAATTTAGTGAACCAGGTCATCAAACTGGTGAAAAGGCTGGAATGTCAGCTGGCCAACAAGCTCAGGTGGGGTACATCTGCAGCAACATGACAGCTCTTCTTTAATTTTGTCCGTCTGTTGTGCCAAGAGCAATGTCAAATAAAGATCAATTTTTCAGGTTTATCAGTGTTTTAAGCCTCCAACGTCTCCTTCCAGGCAGCGCTGCCTAGGCAATGGTTATGGTTAGGGTTAGGGTTATGGTTAGGGTTAAGGTTAGGGTTAGGTGCCTTGAAGTCAATAGGCAATGGTTATGGTTATGGTTATATATGGTTATGGTTATTGGTTAGGGTTAGGGTTAGGTGCCTTGAAGTCAACGGTCGTAGCGTTGCCTGGAAGGAGAGGTTGGGGGCTTAAAACACCATTGAAACAGATATGTTAATTTAAGACCATGGAATGTATGAAAAATTCATATTCACTTACATAATTCATGCCATCTGTTGTGCACCTTGTCATTTAAAAACATTGAATGGGTGAGTAAGTCCTGCTCAAGGACATGCTTCTAAAGGCTTAATTTGAACGATACTGTTATAGATATTTGACCACATTACATGCAAATGTCTCCGCATAGGTTTATTTAAAGTGATACAAAGGAAGTTTATTTCTAACTGAATTCTCCAGTGATTAAATGTATTTACTATATGGAATTGTATTATTATTAGGTAGGCCTACTCCTGTAAGGTTTTCCAAAGACAGCTGCTTCAGTGATGACCCAATGTCATAAACATTAGTTTAAGCCAACATATGACATAATGATAATGTGAGAAACTCTTTCAAATTAGACACATGACTAAAACAAAACAGAGACACTATGTTAACCTGAGGTGATTTGAAATTCTCCTCTAAAATATATTTTACATTAAATTTATTTTAATTTTAGTTTACTTGTTATGCGGCTTCCCTTCTTTTTAACTACTTTGTGAAATACAGTTTTTACATAATTTAAGTAGCCTATCTCATCATATGTTCTGCAGGCCTACTTGTTTTTTTTTCTATGTATTTTTATAATAAAAAAAGAGATACCAAACTGAAAGACACACTGCCTTTAAAATAAAAGCCCACGTGCAACCACAAAAACCATCAATATGGCAACACTATAAGAGACCTTAAAATAAAAGGGCAAATAAGAGTAATTTTGTGTTTAAACATTTTGTCATGGACCGATGACACATTGATTTGTATTTGTAGCCTATCATTTTTTTCCCTATTTTTTTCTATTTCTTTATTTTTTTGATATTGTCTTTGACAGAGACTGTTTATAGACAGTTTTTTGTGTGGTTCTTTAAATAAAGAAAAAAAGAAGAAGAAAGAAAAGGTCCTCCTCCTGTCAAAGGGGGCGGGCGTGCCTCGGGCGGACTGTTTATCATTGGTGTAATGCTGTTTCTGGGCGTTGAAACCTTCGTTTGTAAAGGCTCAGCTTCCATTGAACATCGTCCAGACGGAGTGAACACATAATTTGGCTTTTTCACCATAAACCTCGTCTTTGAGAAGACCACTACTTTGCTCCTGTCCTGCCGGTGAGTTTAACGTTCACCACTGTATTTAAAAAAAACTGTCGCGGTTCTCAATCCTGATTGGCTGAGACCCTCACACAGCCGTTTATAAAATGCACGATAAACCGGCCGCACAACGGACAATGTAAATATTATTAGACCCACAGAAACAGTTGTAACAGAACTATTTCAAAATCATGACAGTCAGTTGTTAATACAACATTATTTACATATTGTTGACTGAAAGTAGAATTTCAGTTATTTGACCTAATATATGTGTATGAATATTTGTAGTCATATCCGGCCACTCATACCGAATTTCATTTAGAATCATAAAAATAATGTTTTTGTTTATTTGTTTAGTATTGGTGTAATGTAAAAGTTTGTGTGCATATTAAAGAGGTTAGTACACTGGAACACTTTAGTAACTACGTTGTTGTATTGTTCACAACAGCTTGATATCGAACATTTCAAAAACGTGTTTTAAAACAACGAACAGACTACACAACTGTCGCTCCTGGCAGGGCTGGCCCTGGTATGTCTGGGACCCTAAGCAGAACCACCCAACCCCACCCTAATAATAAGATCACTAACAGAAAATAGCAGTGCACATTTAAAAGCAGTCCCAGAACATTGCATAATATTATTTGAAAAGTTATTATAGGACTTCATGTGTATAACATGCTTGTATTCATGCCTCCAGCTGGCTCTGGATATTTGCAGTGTGGTTTTTAAAGCACCTGAAACCAGTTCTACACACACCTCCTATGAATATTAGTGTCTAGCCCTCAGCCTTGTCAAACTGTTTAACTGTCTTCACTCATAGAAACGATGGTGAACACCATTAAGTCTTTCAAGCTGGAGCTGGATGGTCCGGCTGATGCAGCGTTCACCGGAGGGGAGGTGGTGTCCGGCCAGGTGGTCCTGGAGCTCCGCAGGGACACCAGAGTGCACTCCATGAAGGTGCAGGGCAGAGGGGTGGCCACAGCACACTGGCTGGAGAACCGTGGCATGAACGCCGTCTATAACGACTACACCTCCAAGATCACATACTTCAGGAAGAGACAGCATCTGATCCGAGGTCAGTGGTGAAGGCTGCAGATGGTGTTAATCCCCTAAATGGTTCATACTCTGTGTTTACAGTATTTTTACTTACTGTGTTTATTTATTAGATTGGCTGTAGAATAACCACAAGTAAAACCAAGGTGAATTACAGCTACAGCTGGTGAGGTTGCTTCAATTAAAATTTAAAATGTCCTTGAATTTAAAATTGTATTTTATAGTTATTAATTATTTTAAATAAAAAAAAAAAAAAAAAAAAAAAAAAAAAAAAAAAAAAAAATATATATATATATATATATATATATATATATATCAATAGTGCTTGTTCAGGAAAGAAAGCCAATCCAAAAGTGCACAAAGGTAACTAGAAATAAAATATTGACTATGACTATTTGATCAATGCAGAACATTGCCTTTACTTCTATAAAAATGGGGTTGTTTTTTGTGCTGACCATGTTGTAGTTTTAGTGTTTTCATTTGTCCCCTACTGTATCAGTATTCTTGTAAAATATAATTAATCCTTTGTAGCTTTGCTGTGTATGTATTGCAGCAGGTTGATGAATAACTTCTTTCTCTAGCCTTAATAATAATAATAATAATAATGTGGTGTAAAACTGCTGATTTGCTCTTCCAAGTGCCAGCTGGTAGCCACTCTTGTAGTTGCTGCAGTTTGCAAAATGAAGCCACCTGGGCCAAATGTGCTGCATGGAAACCTGGGAGACAAGTTGACTCTGGGTCGTCCAGATACATCTGCCCGATAACCTAATCCTAACATTTAACACATCCATTGGTGCTGGGTCCAAATAAACACAACTGGTTTACTAAGTGCTGTGATGTACAGGACATAACTCTGTAAAGTGTGCCTTCCCTGGTGTGGAAGGCACTGGCAGCTTAAAATTAGACAGGCAGAGAATATAGTCCATAGTAGCTAAGTAGATAAGCTGTAACCAGTGGTTAATGTTTCATTAGATGCTCTGTAAACAGTATACTTGGTTTGATTCCCCAGTGTGGTTGGACAGGTAAACATGAATGAAGGTGAGAGGCTGAGTCTCAGATGAGAGCAGGGTTTGTGTTGTTGTTGTTGTTGTCATCGCTTTCGCAGAATGCACACAGCCAAACAAGTTGCAGAGTAATTGAACCTAGAATATAATTTGTGTGTCTCGGTTCCACCTCATTTGCTGCTGCAACAGCTGTGTATGCACAGTGGTTAAAGGTGCGCTGGGCAGGTTTTGTATGTTAATATCTAGCCCACATTTCAGACTAAGCAAAGACTACAGAAAAGTAACACATCACCCATTAACTGAGATGCTGTACTAATGGGCTGCAACTAACAAATATTTCAATAATGTCCATCAGTTTTTTATATTTATTATTTAGTATGAAATATTTAACTTAAATGTCATTTAAATGGTCATAGATACCATTTACCATCAGTTACCAAATAAGATAGGTCTGGCTGCTACTGCTCCTATTATTATTCTGCTATAGGAAAAAAACAAAACCCAATCACAATCATCTTGGGTGGCGCTAAGCCCAGGATGCAGCGATGGTGCCCATGCAAAATAGACCGTGGAAGGGGAGGAGAATGCCGCATGAAATATGTGGCCAATGGCAGGGTTATACCCACAGTCTACATCTGAAAAGTCAGACTACCACCAACTTCTAAATTAGACCACCTGCAACAAAAAAACAACAGTATTAATTCAATAAGAGATGCAGAAGAATTATCTGTAAATACATAAATAAAAATGTTTTGGTATTTTTACTTTATGAATTACCAGCAGTTTATAGCTCATCAATATTACAATATAATATATTATAATCAATTTCATGTTGATCAAGTAATTGTTTAAGCACTGGAACAGGAAAATCTGGACCAAGCATTGAGGTGGGGAAATATTGCATTATATACCATAAGATGATCTCAATCTGTCATTTGTCAGACATTTTGCTAGAGCATTTATGTCATAGTATCTATCCCTTTTGCCACATTTCTTTTATGGTAATATTGGATTTTTATATACTTTTTGCATTGTTGTAGTGAAGTACTTTGATTTGTATTTAATTTTGTGGACTAGACTTGGTGTCACTACACAGGATTTCTCAATACTGCAATTTTGGGTCAGGGTTTGTAGGCACAATATAGTACTGGTCGGCTTAATACAGTGTTAACTGCAGATGGCTACCAAATACTAATAAAACTTGAGATTAATCATGAAATTTAAAAAGTCAAATAAAATCTAGTAATCAAAACAAATACTATAGAAATATACTTCTGTTGTTATGAACAAATACAGTGTTGCAATCATCAGTATTCTTTGTGCTCTTTCATCCCTTTACACAGAATATCTGAAAAATTCATGTGACTGATTCATAAATGGAGCTTACTCTTCTGTCAAATTACAGGCAATTTTGTTTTCTGGATTGTGGACAATTACTACCAGCAGAGAGGCTAAGGAGCTGTCAGCATGTGGGTGATTTGACCTGTAAATGTCTCTCAGACCGACATTCTGTATAGACAAATGTTAACTGCAGAATCTGTCCAGGAAATAACAGTGCTTTAACCTTCTCATATAAACTCCAAATCCTTTCAGAAACAGAATCACTTTTATTTATTATGGTTGCATGTGCAATATAAATGTTAAAAAAGTGGAAATAAGGATGTTGCGTTTAGTACCAATTACTTGACAAGAAGTGAGGAGAAAGCTACATCGATGGGAGAAAGTGAAAGACAGAGGAGAAAGGAAGGAAGGGGTGGGGGCATGGGTGGGGGCTGTTTAAAAAATCCAGGCTGCGTCGCCGCAGCAACCAGAAAAACAACACGTGGCTCCCCTTGGCCCTGTCAAAGAATTTCTAATAAGGCCCGTCCTCGTCCACCACACACAGCCTGCTGCTACTCTCCATTCATTTTACAATATGTCGTCATGATCAGCTCATTTATCTTTTAACTTTTTCATAAACAATTGTTTTTCCCTTTTAAAGACAGCAATGTATTTGAGAGTCAGTCCGGTTTCAGTGGAGAGGTTTTTTGTGTTTTTGTGAGTTGTTCCAGTTTTAGAAGTTGGAAGTTTACCTTTTTTTATGTGCTTCTCATGCAAACACCACTGAAGAATGAATGATACTTTCTCAAGCCCCCCTTTTGCTCTAAAGTATACGTCTTGCTAATATTTGTTCTACAATGTGCACTCAGCAGCTCTTTAGGTAAACAGAGAGAAACTCACATGGATAAATATGTTTACTTTAGTCTGCAGCAGTGGTAACATACTTTCATCCATGATTAGGGTGATTATACTGAGTCATCTGCACAGCAGGACCTATTATCAGGCCCATCATTCTGTGCAGAGACGCATTCATCTTATCAAGACCGAGACAGGAACTGGTAGAGCCAGGCTGCTGCTACTGGTCACCAGCAGGTGGCAGGCTGGGCTTTATTTTACTAGTGCCAGGCGCTATATTTTCCCAAAGGCTAGAACTTCCTAAATGTATTTATATATCTATGAATGTATTTTAAGCAAAACCTGACAAATTGATGCAAACTGGAACACTGACCTCCCAAATATGACAAAAGAGCTGCTGCTAATTTCACATTTCTTTGAGCGAAGGAACTGATTATATTCAAGGAAAGATGCAGGGAAACCTCCTTTCTAGTACTTTTATACAAACCTGCAATGAGTAAAATAGCAGTGAGGAGACAGTAAGTTGGAAATCCCCTCCAGAGGCCCAGTTGCACTTTATTTTTCTGCGAGCACCATCTACCTAAAGTCTTACAACTTTTCCTAGATTCCCACTAATCTCCAGTCCAGTTGTCGGGCTGTGTAAAAACATACTGGCAGTCCTGCAGATGTGCACACTTCCTCCACATTGCCTGTTGGTGGCACTGGAGCGCTAACTCCTTACTCCCAGGGAACAAAAGAGTAAACAACTTTGTTTTTCACAGACCAGACTTGATTTTTGTTCTGATAACTTTTGAATTGTATGAAGAGAGTAACCCAGTTGAGAAATTAGGCAGTGTTTGTTTGTTTGTTTTGGTTTATTAACTGCAGCAGAGTTTGTGAGACAAAATCAATTTTGCCTTTGTTTGCAAATGTTGAAATTTAATTTGATGTGTTAAGAAAAGGCTGCATTGGTGCTATAATTCATGCAATGTTGCACACGTTTTCTTTATTCTGGGACTTTTGCTGTGATTTCTGTGTGTGGGATCGCTTCATTATTGACGTTAGAATAACTGCAGTTGTTTGGTGGCATAAGTTGAATGCCTTTGTGCATAGCTGTGTGTTTTCCATGTGCTATATGTACAGTATGTTCAAAGTGTCATGGAAGAAGTGGAGTAAACAGCTTTGGTCCAGAGTGAAACTATTTTCCTCTGAGCTGTGCGGGGCGGATCTCTACCAGACGGAGGCATGCTCAGTAAGCCTGTTTTCTTCTAAGAACCTGTAACCATCAATCACCAGCAGGCCCTGTTTTCCTCTCTGCTGCCTCCACACCCTGTCTGCATGTTTATTATGCTGCCTTCAAGCTCAGTACGGACATATGGTTGTTGTGAGCTGCAGAAAGTTACCCAACTAAGTTGGTTGTAACTAGGACTGAAAGATGTGACTCTTAGGTGGGTGGCTGTCGTGAAACGTTGTGAAGATGTGATGAATTATGTTTTTTTTAAGCTTGATCAGGTTTGTTAATGTTTACATCATGAGGTGGTTTTGTTCTTAGTCTTTGTCCAGACTTGTTACGTTTTGTAGCTGGTGATACCTGAAGATTGATCAGTAAATTAAGGAAACATACTTTTTGGCTTGATGAGAACATTCTCCTTTGTGTTATGATGCTTTAAACAAAAGTACAACCCCCCTCCGCTACATGTCTTACTTGGAATAAAAGTGCAGCAATGAAAACTCGGAGCCAAGGAAGGAGCACCTGAAAGCAGCATCAGCCTTCAACCCTCTCCTGAGGCCTTACATAATAAATGTAGAAACCCCGCCCACTTGCTCAGCCTAAATAATGCTGCAGACTGAAAGTGCTGCTCACAGTAGAGCTTTAGGCAAGAGAATAGAAGTCGTCTCAAGATCCACCTCAGAACCCTTTAACATTCTGCGGAACTGGAATAAAGGAAGCACTCACTTTTGCGTTTGAAAGGACTTGTACAACCTGCAAAATGATTTTCGACAAGCTGAAGAAGTTTGACATCGTCTTCGACTCTCTGGAGGGGGACTGTCCTCCGGTGTTCAGCAGCGGGGACGTGGTGTCCGGCCGGGTGTTGATGGACCTGTCCGGGGAGAGTCGGGTGGACTCACTGAAGCTCCACGCCGAGGGATTCGCTAAAGTGCACTGGACCGAGTCCCGGTCCGCCGGCTCCAGCACCGCATACACCCAGAACTACAGCGACGAAGTGGAGTACCTGAATCGGAGAGAGGTGCTGCTGCAGGCAGGTCAGTCCGCTGTTCAGGCACCCTGATGGGGATGACTACAGGGGGGTGCATCCTGTCTGTAAACTTATCAAAGTGTATCAGCTGGTAGGGGATCAAAACCGCAAAACCAGCCTCCTCTCACTGAGCTAAAGCCAAGCGAATGAAACAATAGTGAAAGTGGTTTATTTGTCACTGCGACACTGGACTGGTTGTTTGTCAGCAAACTGGGAATATCATTGTTTTTAGTATGCGAGTTAAACGGATCATGAACATTGTCCTGCTTTTTATTTTCTGGTTGTATTAGTATCCAGTGCAGTCAAATTGTAACTTGTTTTTCTAAGTGAGTCTTTGTTTGCGGCCACTTCCTTGAAGAAGTACTGAACTTCCAGATTCAGGAAATGCACAAAACAAGTACATCAGGCATCCAGTCATTCATCGACAAAAGCATAGGTTTAGCAAGTTTAGGGGCACTGTTAGTTATTTATTCGGCCATACAAGAAGCTTATTGTTGGTCATAGCTGGATAGTATGTATAGATACGAATAATATAGAAGTATAAAAGCCCTCATTATGTAGGAAGAGAGCAAACCCGTTGCAACAGCTGTATTTGCACTCCTTTTATCATTGTATTTGTTGAAAGAAATAGTTCTGACATCAGACCTTTCGTCATTCGAAGAAACTCCAGGGTTGTTTTTCTCCACAGCGATGTGGGAGAGCTTCCGGTTTCTGCTTTCATTCATTGGGCACCGAGTTGTTTTGCCAGACAGGAAATTCACAGCCAGGGCTTGATCAGCTTAGTTAATGATGTTTTCCTGCAGTGTTCAGTCTCACTGCTTGATTTGGTATTTTCTAAAATAACCTGTTTGCAAGATAAGATAACATAAGGTTAAAGATTTTGGTGATGTTTCAAAAGTATTTTGCAGACCGTGTACAAACAGCAGAACAGCAAAAAGCTCATAACAATCCACTTGACCCATTAAGGATTGAACAGTGACATTATTGTTATATAAATAAAGAAGGAGCTTCCAGCTCACAAAAGGGACACACACAACACATCAAGTCTGTTAAACGCAAACACATGTTGTTGGACCTGTGCAGCAAGAGAGAGAGAAAAAAACCGAGCCGTTGAGACGGGCTGTATATTATACAGAGGAGAACATGTTCTCAGTCAGCACAATGGAGCAGGAACCGCCCCTCTGAGCCAAGCACAGAAGAGAAGCCTTGTGATTGCTGAGAAAGACAGAGAGGTTTCTATTTCAACAAGAGTCATGCTTTAAAGATCTATTCTTATTCTGAAGTCAACTCTATTTATGTGTATTTCTAAAGAATACTGATGTGTATTTTAAAAGTTTGAACTAGTTACCACAGTTTTATCAGCACTTCTTTTCCTTCAAATAAAGTAATTAGCTGCCTTCATTTTTGTGGCGTATGACTCACCTCACACAGAATAATTGAATCGGTCCCAATAAAGATTAAGACCCTTTTATTATTCAATTGTGCTGAATGAGTGTTTTATATCAGTGTAATATAACTTTATGCACACATTATGACACCAACAGAAAGAAACTGGTCATCTTGGAATTGGAAGTTACACTCACTGTCCTGTAATCTTGAAATCAAATGAACAAAACGGAACCAAAACAAGTGAATGAACTGAAACTCAAATGTTCTACTTTTTTTCCCTCCTCTCCTCAGATAACGGTGATGTGACAGTCCTTCCTGCTGGCAGACATGAATTTCCATTCAGCTTCCAGCTGCCTGAGGAGACACTGGTCACCTCCTTCGAGGGGAAACACGGCAGCATCCGTTACTGGGTCAAAGTTAAGCTACACAGGCCGTGGGCCACCGTTAGGAAGATCAAGAAGGAGTTTACAGTCATCGAGCCCATTGACATCAACACACCAGCCTTACTGGTAAGCATCTCGGCCCTCACGTTTCATGATTCTGTCATTGCACACTTCATGATTTTCTGGGTGTTTTTGAGGCACTTGGCTCATTTGGTTTTAACTTTCCCAGGCACCACAGGCTGGAACGAAGGACAAAATGGCACGAGCATGGTACCGCAACTTTGGACAGGTGTCTGTAACTGCAAAGATCGACCGCAAAGGCTACACGCCAGGTGAGAGACTACCAGTTAAAGCAACTCCCTCTAAAAACGCAGTCTTTGTAGGCTAGTTTAAAAGTGTCTTCAATTTCTAACGTATTTTCTCTCCGCAGGTGAGATGATACCTGTGTTTGCGGAATTTGACAACGCTACCTCCAGATCAGTTGTACCCAGAGCCTACATCACTCAGACACAGACGTTCATCGCCCGTGGCACCATGAAGCAGAAGCGCGCGGTGGTGGCCACACTGTGCGGTGATATTGTGGGGGCCAGATGCAGGGAGACGTGGCACGGTCGCGCCATTAAGATCCCACCGGTGGGTCCTTCCATCCTGCAGTGCCGCATCATCAAAGTGGAGTACATGCTCAAGGTGAGCTTGATCAACAACTGCTTTATTTGTCAAGAATTTTAGTGCTTTATTCCCTCTTTTCATGCACACTGCTGCTGCACTTCTCACATATGTCACTAACGGTTCTCCTCTTTTCCTCTCACCAGGTTTGTGTTGATGTTCCCGGGACATCCAAGATGTGTCTGGAGCTGCCGCTGGTCATAGGCACCATTCCCCTCCATCCCTTCGGCAGCCGGACCTCCAGCGTCAGCAGCCAGTACAGCGTCAACCTTGAGTGGCTGCGCATGGCCATCCCCGAGCAGCCTGAGCGTAAGTGTCCTTTTAATACTACAGAAGTGTAGGTCTAGATGTGCATAGGGACTCTTTTCAGGTAAAACAGTAGAATTTGTTGTGGAAGAAGAAAGACTGTCCCTGTCCTTTTTTCCCTTTTTGTCAATGAGTATCATCTGCTTAATCAATAAATTGCTACTTTTTGCTTTAAAAGAGCCTCTATAAGCTTTATCCATTTGTGGGCCAGGTCCGTCTTTTATTTTTATGAGCACTGACTGCCAAAATACCACCGGGTCAGATGCCAAGATGTATAAACAAAGGTTTCGATTCATGTTGGATCAAATCAGTGTTTGTTGGTGCAAAAGGCAACAAATGTTATGTGGGTTTTTAAGAGTTTTAACTGCAGTGATGACTCAGCAGCTTAAGTGTTTGGAACTGTACTGTTCTTTTGAGTTAGACCAGTAGACTTATCCTGCCTCTTTACCCTGCAGCCCCTCCAGATTACAGCTCCGTGGTGACAGAGGAGGAGGCCGTGCAGCGCCACAATACGGTCGTCCTGCAACCCGCCGAAGACCTGAGTGGGATCCTGGAGCGCCCCCTCATGGCTTTTGTCCAAGAATTTCGCTTCCGACCTCCGCCGCTGTACAGCGAGGTGAGTCACCAAAGACTGCGAACAACACCCAAAGTATTCTTTGTGTAGATATATTTAAAATGTTCTTTCCTGCCAAATTTTTTTTAATTAATAATAATAATAATAATTAATTGTAGTAACTACATGCAGAATGTATCCTAGTCCTTTGCTCAGATGTTTTTTTAATTATCTGCTTAACCTTTATCTTATGTCTTTAATTCCATTTCCTGCCTATAGGTTGACCCCAACCCTCAGCCCTTAAACATGAGACCTCGCTGCATGACGTGTTGAACCATGAGCCCTACCTGAGCGTCAAGCGTCTTAACTTAAAGAAACAAATCAAGAGATTTGTCTTCTCCTGGATTACTTCTCTCCGATAAATGGCACCTGGTCCCACTGAGTGTTCGTGGAGAGGGACTGAAGCCCCACGGAGAGTTCAGGAGATGGAGCTCACAGGAACTGGATGTCAGTGGAGTAGCTGCCACTCTGTTTCCAGTTTATAAAGAAAACTGGACACTTTCCTGTTCTGTTCTGAGGAAAGTAACTTCTCCACATCAGTTCCTGTCCTCCCCAAGTGATTTTTGGCTCCTTTTAGGAAACAAGCTACAAATACCTCCCAATCAAGGATTCCCTATTGTGAAGTGAATTTTGGAAGGGGATTTGGGGACATATTAGGGTGGAAAGATCACTTGATATTTGGCAGTAAGAGAGTTGGAGTTGCACCTGGTGTTCAAATGTTTGAAGAAAAGCGCTCTTGATAAGTTGACATGTTTAGAAGCACATTGTCATCTTTGAGTGGCGTAAAGAGAAAAGTGCAATTATTGTCTTAACGTTCCAACTCTCCTTATCCTGGCAACACAGAAGATTTGAACACCCTACATTGCTATGTATTGTGTGACTCAGCAGTGTTCCTGGTGGTTTCTACTGTTACTTAAGCATATACTGTATCTGAAGGTGTGATGGTGGAACAGACAAGTCAATTAAGCAGATGTAGATGTATTTTATGCATGCAGGTAACAATAATGTAAAAGGGAAAAATACATATGCCTTAATTATCTGCAGTTGAAGATGTACATGGGAGTTTCAGGGAGTCATTCTCTCATGGCGATGAATAGAGCTGAATGTATTCTGCAAGAACTTGGATGGTATGTGGATGAATTCCAAAAGTGGTGTTGTGTTAATGCAAGGCATAATGCACTGAAGTGTCAAGCTTTGGTTGTTGATTTTAGCACAGTGATAAAATAAGGATGAGCAGTTTGTGTATAAAGCTGCACAAGGCTCATAGATGAATTCTCCCGGCTGTTAAACAAAGCAGGAGGAGATGGAGACCTCTGAGCCATGTGGTCTGAAGCTTTTGATGGAAGCCAGAGGCCTTGGTGCTGCGGGGCGCTTTTTAAAGCTCAACCAGAGCATAGTGCTCAGCGTTCAAGTCGTGCCTTAAGCTGGAGATGCCACTGAAATGTATGGACAAAGAACATTCCAAAAACTGTCTTGAGGATTATTTTTTTCTCCTCAACTTCCAAAAAGTTAGTTAAACTGTTTTTAAAGAAGTCTTCAGGGTCAGTTGTGTGATTTTGTTGGCACGCACTGAAGAAAAAAAAAAATATATATATATATTTTTATACAAATTGTTGATTCACAATCTTGCCAAAGTTTTGTAATTTGTTTTTTTCTAATAAAAAAAGATTGAAATGATGTTTGTCTTTAGTGTTTCATTCCAACTTTGACTGGTATGTAAGCTGTACACACTTTGTAAGGGTAACTGTAGAGAGCCTCTGTTTAGCATGTTGCGTGCCAGTGGATTGGTACATCATGTACACTTGAACATTGTGAGTAAAACGATATCATTGCCAATGGCACGGTTCACTGGAGAAACACGCTACACTCTGGTTCAAAACATCCATTACAGACAAGTTTGACCAGTGACAGCTCTAATGTTATGCATACACAATCCATTTTTTCCGTTTTTTCTTCCCCTTTAAAAAAAACAAGCAACAAAAGTTATTGCTTCTTCTCACCACTAAATCATCGGCCACATTGAGTTCAGCTCTTATATGGATCTCATTAAGTGTCCTCTTGTACAGTTTGTTCCTTGTTTACATGAATATTCAACAAAGATCCCAGGTTTTCTTTGCCACATATAAGCACATAGGAACAAACAATCAGCTCAGTGAAGTAAACAGTGTCACACAAAGCTATAAACATGGCTGAAGGCCAAGTGGAAGAAATTCTCTGGGGTCTGTTCACTGAAACATCTTAAAGTAGGAGGACCGAGAGATGTGCAGTGCAGAGGATGGATGAGAGATTCAGTGAGAAGGTTTTATACTTGTAAAATACTTAAATCAACACAGTATTTTCAGACCAAACTGCTTTCAAATGAAACTTGAGATGGTTCCAACGTGTGGATTTGTTGTTTGTTTTATATCATTTTTATCTGAATACTTGGTGAACTGTGAGTCAGACAAAACAAGCTATTTCACAGACCAAACAATTCATTAAAAATAGATAGAAAAATAAATGACGGTCCAGCCTTTATCTTAACCTGACAACTGACAGGAGTCTTTCAGTAGGAGTTGCAGTGGTGTGACATCATTTCACAGCTGCTGTCATCAAAGGAATGACACAGGACCAGAAATAAGAGAAGATAACAATCTTGTACAGTACAGTGAAGAGGAACTGGCATAGTCACATCTTTTATTATGAATAAAACATTAAAACCGATTTTATAGCATTTAAAAACAACCTTGAAGTTTGTCTGCTGGCCTCCTATACAGTGAAGGAACACAGTCTGATCTTCTCAGCCATTATTTAGGTATCTAATCTGCGGTTCGCTTCAAGGACAGACACCTCAGCAGGAAGGGAAAATTGAACCTAGAAGCTCTGCGAGAGAGAGGGGGCAGGGGGGATACTAACCTACTTAAATCACAGCTTTCAATTAAAGGCTTTGTAACCAGTGCAGAAGCTCATATTTTAAATTTTAATTGAGTCTTTACATGCACAAAGTAGAAACCGAGCTATTGCTGATGTTTTTTAGTACACTGTTAGTTACTAGATATATATATATATATATATATTAAACATTACTTGAATAGGATAGGTATAAAACTGCCAACATTTAAAAATGTATACTGCCAATACCAACATGACATGGACACAGACCATATTCAATTCCGGTATTTAACCTTCAGTTTTATAGACTAGACAATTCCAGTATTTCAACCTTCAGTTATTATAGACTAGACATAGAGTAGATTTAGACAAAAAGTAGCCTACAAAGTGTCCTTTGTAAGCTTTTTACAAAATGGCTTTCATGAAATTGACAGGTTCTGCTCCTCTGTGAATGAAAAGCTATATATAGCTATATGCCCTTAGTCTCAATAAGGTTAAACTTAGAATGAGTCCTGAACAATTAACCAACAAATATCTTTTTGTATGTGACTGATCATGAAGGGAAAGTGAACATCCTGGTGTCCGACTGACACCCTGAGGTCTTCCTGGTGTTCACTGCAGTGACCTCACAGTGACCCTGCTGTGTGTGTTTTTTATGAAGGGACTCTTCCACCCAGAGAACAAGATGGGATGAAAGAAGTGAACAAGATGTTTCATGGCATTGTGCAACATCCACATAGTTCCATGTTGTCCTTGTGTTTATGTGATGCTTTTAATTGATGCTCTGAGTCAGAATGAGTCATTTAACCGTTTCAATGTATTATAACTTCAGTTTCTGTTTTGCACATCTGCTTTGGTGTGTGTCAAATATTCTGTTTTCATTAATTTATGTGTGGTTTACATCTGTGTTTTGTCATTACTAACTGTGTGAATACTGATTCAGCAGCATTCTCAATATTGTTATTCAATTCTTCCGTACGATTTTCGGTCACCTACTACATCTGCATACTTTCATCTACAAAAAACATTCAAATGTGACTTTTTTAAACTTTTTTCGACACACTATACTATGAATTGTTTTGGATATATTATACTATGACTTTTTTCAATTTACTCTACCATGACTTTTTTTTATCATATTTTTGACGTACTATACTATGACTATTTTCAACATACCATACTATTACTTTTTTGATCACTTTTTTCGATATACTATGGATTACTTTTTTGATCACTTTTTTCGATATACTATGGATTACTTTTTTTATCACTTTTTTCGACATATGACATATGAATATTTTTGACATACTATACTATGACTTTTTTATCACTTTTTTTATATACTATACTATGACTATTTTTCACATACCATACTATGAATACTTTATCACTTTTTTCAGCATACTATACTATGAGTTTTTTGACACACTATACTATGGCATGTTTCGATATACTATACTATGACTTTTTACCACTTTTTTTGACATACTTCACATTTGATATCATATGACTCTTTTTTTATATACTATGTTTTTTATGCTTATTTTGACATACTATGACTTTTTTTATCACTTTTTTCGACATAATATACTGAGACTATATTTGACAAATGTTTTGACATACTATACTATAACTTTTTTGATATACTGTACTGACTTTTTTCACACACTATACTGTAACTTTTTTGATATACTGTACTGACTTTTTTGATACACTATACTTTATACTATACTATACTTCCTCTTTTTTATGACTTTTATCGACATACTAAACTATGACTTTTTTCGATATACTCTGCTATGATTTTTTAATCACTTTTTTCAAAATACTAAACTATGATTTTTTTATGATCACTTTTGAAATACTATACTTTGACTTTTTATTTTACAAACCAAACAATTTTAAAGATGAATCGAAAACTATTTTTCTTTAATTTAAATAATCATTAGTAGCAGTCTGATACTAAATAGTTAAAACTTTGTTCCACCTTAGACAACTAGAGAGTGAAATGCTGCTTACACATTAATGGCTGAGTAATACGGTCTTTATCTGTTTTCTTGATTAACTGAAATATTTTTTTCTGAGATAAAATAACCAAGAGCAACTCAAAAGAAAAACAGAGATTTTATAACTTTTGTATATTCCAAAGTACAAAAAAGACAACATCCAAAGGCCAACAATTAAGAGTTTAAAAACAAGAATGTTCAAAACACAGAGTTAAAGACAATACATACAATGTAGAATCAATATAAATAAATACAACTACACATACTACAATACAAATATTTTTAAAATCTAAACATGATTTTTTATAACTCTTTGGACGGTTCAAAAGCAATTAGATCCAGGGAATTTTGGAGGATAACTCGGTTAGCGATGTGTTCTAAGAAATCTGCACATCCTGTGTTTTTCTCACTCTCACAAACACACAGACAGAATTGGACTTACATTTTTTTTACTTTGACCACCACTGATCATTTCAAGTATTTGTTCAGGGCTAAATTTGGTTAAAGTAATCACATGAGACAAAAAGAGACAAAGTGTTTCATTTTGGACAAGTTTGCAGTGGCAGTGTATCCCCAATCACTAATTACATTTCGAAACAATTGACTATAAGATGGTTGCATGGACCAAACAACATATAATCAAATAAGCCACTGAATGTGAGCCTGTATCCAGTGTGTCATAAAAACATTTGGGAACAACTTGCTGGAAGAAAATATGACTATTTGAGGCAAAGTTGGACTTATGATTGATTCAGGACGGAAAAAAGTTCTGTCACAGGTCCATGCAGCTTATGGAAAAATGTCTCTCAACAGTATGCGTCCTGCAAAATTCAATTCAATTCAATTCAATTTTATTTAAAGTGTCAAATCACAGCAGGAGTTATCTCAGAACACTTCACAGATAGAGTAGGACTAGACCACACACTCTATAATTTACACCACGATACGACCCAACAATTTCCCACGAGCAAGCATTTGGTGCGACAGTGGCGAGGAAAAACTTCCTTTTTACATGCAGAAACCCTGACTCATGGTGGGCGGCCATCTGCCGCTGACCAGTTGGGACACAGAGACACTGATACAGATATACAGATATACAGAAATACAGAGACACAGATATACAGATATGGAGAAATATGATTCATAATAATTATAGCAGTTGGTATGATAAACAGTGGCAATTATAGTACCAATAAAGATAATAGAAGTATGACTAGAACTAATAGTTGTAGCAGTGCAGGGCAAAGCAGGGCATCGAGCGGGACTATGGCAGCAGCTGCAACCACGATCCAGGTGCCACCCCAGTCCATCGAAAACTGCATGGCAAGAAAACATAAGGACTCCAGGGAATAAGCTCCCCGGAGCTAAGTTAGTAACAAGCATTACTGGGACATGAATGCACACAGATGAAAAGAGAGAGGAAAGAGGAGCTCAGTGTGTCAAAGGAAGTTCCCCAAAGTGACAACCTCAGCAGTTTAGAAAACAGTCCTTTTGGGGTGACCTCTAGCTCACCCAGTAAGAGCGTGCGCCCCATATAGGCTGAGTCCTTTGCAGCGGCCCGGGTTCAAATCCGACCTGTGGCCCTTTGCTGTGTGTCATCCCCTCTCTTTCTCTCCCCCTTTCCTGTCTATCCACTGTCACTGTCAATTAAAGGGAAAACCCCCAAACAATAATAATAAAAAAAAGAAATCAGTCCTTTTAAATCAATAATATACATATTTTTGTATTAATATGGATTTGCTGTTGTGGCATTATGGAGCAATGAGCTGACTCATACACACACGAGAAGCTGATGTGTTTTTCAAGTAAATGAAGAAGTTTCTGGATATTACATGACTGTCTTGTGTGGTGGTTAAGTCCAAAGACGTCAAACTACTGTATGTTCCTGTTTGCAAAGGCTCAAGTTGTTTCCCAGCTTCCATGCAAAAAAAGACTTCTCTTTAACATCTTGTAGGTTGTCAAAAGATACACAAACACCAATCACATAAGTGTCTCCAGTATAAACTGTAGTAGGCCTCCTGAACCAAGAGCAAGTTAAATCCTTGACACTACTAACACTATCATTACTATTCAGGATGTAGTCAGAATTTTTGCTAACTCGCCATAGTCTGGCTAACGTTGGCTGTGAAATGTCAAGATCATTGATGACTCTAGTCAGACTGAAATGTCTTTACCAATTAGTGCAAAATAAGCACATTTAGTTCTTGATAATTATGACCAAGAACAAAAAAAAACAGATGTAGTCAGTATTCTGTGATATTGTGCCAAGAACATGCCAGCTAAGCATATGAGTGTTACTTTATTCCCTAAGTCGCTTGATGTCATATGCCAATTTGGTAACACTAGAAGTGTTATGAAACACAGAGATTCAAAGCTCATTAGAACAGAGCTACACTTAACATATAACTATATAACAAGGTGCACAAGGACCTTCAAAAGTCTCGGAAGTTTGTAGATTTGACAAAAACAAAATATTGTGTCAGCAGTCTTTGAAAGTAAATGGGTGGATTTTTACAGTGATTCAAATATGAATATAAAAAATTCATCTGTTTTCTTCACATTGGCCTTACTTCTAATCCTGAGGAATCCACTTTTCAAAGTTATAGTTTTCAAGATAAAATGAGTAAAGTCAAACATGAGGCCTCAATTAGACAATGGTCATATGCTTCATGTCACGCCAACTCTGAGTTTCAACAAACAGACTTTGAAGCGGAGTCCTTGTTTTTTGTTCACAGGAAGATGGAAACATTTACTCAACACTTAGATTCAGGTTTCAAGGATCCTTATACAATATGTGTAGTGAAATCAAGGGTGGCATGCTACTTAGTCTATGTTACAAAGGCTGGTGTATATAGAAACATTTTATTTGGAATAAGAGTAAAAACAAGAATTACAAATAAATATATAATGTATAAAACAAAGTAGTGTACAATCAAGTGAGTATCTTCTAAAGAAACTGACTTTATAGTACCAAATTCTCTCCTTGTGTTTCCTTGTGTTTCCTTGCTGTTCCTTGTTAAATAACACAGGCTACTAAAGCCTCATATTCATTTCAGATAAGCTTTTGAAGATGAAGTGAAATGTGAGATGCTGGCTTTTCACGTTTTTTTTTGGCAACATGCTCATTGGATTTTTTGGGTTTGGCACTCCACTGAGAATCCCATTGTTTAAGCGCAACCTCTTTTCTAATAAACGTTTGAATTTATTTTTTATACAGAACGAAGACTGTAGATTTTGTCCCCCCATCACATACATTGGAGGTATGTTAGGAAATTATCCTAATTGGCAATATAAACAGGAGGAATGATTATATCAAGCAAAGACTGTTTCAATGCTCACTATAATTTCAAGACAGCCTAATTGTGCACAAATCCTTTAAATATTCTTCAGTTAAGACAGTCATTGGATGATAGGAAAGTCTGCGAACACATCCAAATGGAAAATAAGACGAGAAGCAGTATGATAATTGTCATCCTGCTTGAACTTGCCCAAAAACTTAATTTGTGTGTGAAACAACAGACTGTTAAATGTGATCAGCTATCAGTGTAAAGCTGTGGTGAAGTTGGTTTCATATTGACTAAAGCTGCAGCAACTTGTGTTGTGCTTCTTGTTTAGGCCTCATCAAAAATCTTCAACATCAACAGTACGAGAGCAAACATTAAAACTGCCCAATGTGTGCAAGCGTCATTATGATGTTAACGTTCCTGTTTTGTCTGTTGTATCTTGCACTGTGTGACCCCCCATCACAAGTGTGCACACTGTTATTACAGGAAGATGGGAATGTTTCAGTAGTTCAGGAGGTAAGTAAAAACAAGAATTACAAATAAATATATAATGGATAAAACAAGTAGTATACAGGTAAGAATTAACATGTACAGTATAATTCTTTTACTTTTTTAGTATACATTCTATTACCACACATTTACAGTGTGTTACATGTATGGCCCTAATGGTGCTTTATGAACACATTTTGTAAACTTGACCCTGGATACTCTTGTATCTATTATTACTGTAGGTGTTTTTGTACCATGTCTGCAGTGCATTTGGAGTTACAATGTAATAATGCGCTGTATAATTACATTGTTTAGAGACACTGTGGTTGGCAAGACCAAGGACTATTGATACCAGACTTCCTCTTATAGCCCTTCTTGTAACTTATCTGTCTAACCATGTAATCCTTCAAATATGTAATGTGTTAAAGAAGAATCAGTCAGTCTTATCAGGACACATTTGGCACCATTGTAACCTGTTTCTTTTGTAGATAAAACTGGATACAAAATGTATCCAATCAGGACACGTCTGAGCAGAAAAGACTGTCAAGGTTGCCGTGAGGAAATCAGTTGTTCAGATGGTTTTTCCTTTTTACGTTTAAAATCAGTATCGGGTCACATTCCAAACAGATCAAAACAAGACTGAAGGGAACGGTGGCAGACAAACCAAAACAAGTCAAAGTTGCTTATTCCCCCAGCACCAAGGTATCTGAATAGGAGGGCGTATTACCGGAGTGTTTTGGAGGACTTCATAAGGCTTTGTTATGTGCTGTGTTGGAGGGAAACACAGGGAGTTTGTTGGGTGTTTGAGTGTGCGGATTTGTCCATGGCCAAATACAGTTATGTGTTGTCTTTAGGGCTGAATAGTTGCATCAGTCTCTGTTCTTTCTTTGCATGTCTTGGAGTTGTTCCTTGCATGGGTCTGAGTAATGTACAACATTGTGAAAACAAAACAGGTTTTTGCAGTTAAAATTTAACAAGCCAGCTAATTTAAAGCCAAAGATGCACCCAACGAGCGATGGCAAAATGCTAGAAAATGTTCTGATGATGGTCAACACACTGGATTGTTCAAGAAGAGAGTTTTGTTTTGACCAAGTATCTGGCATAGACCTATGCCAGACACCACAGCATTTATAGCCTAAGCTATTTTGCAATGCACATCCCTAGATGGATCTTATACATATACATATTTCAATTCACCTGCTCTAAAACTCCTGGGAGCCTTTTTCTGCTCTGTGAGTGATAACTGTGGTATCCATAACTGAATTGGGTGTCATGAATTAATCCTTTGACATCAAAACGAAGCTGATGATCTGACCAAGGAAGAGTCTCTTCTAGCCATGTGACGCCCACAGGCCACTCAGTCCTGCCTGGATGTACAGGCGCTGTGACATCAGAACGTTGGTGCTGGTTCAGATTCAGGACTTGTTGACGCTAAAGAGACGGGGGATCGGCTTGCAGCGCCCCTCCCTTTCCAAGGCTTCATGGAAATCAGTGTAACTTCAGAGGGGTCACAGAGCAGACAGCAGAGCCCTGCGAACCAAGCTGCTCCCCAGAATATTCTGGAAGGGGTAAAATACCATGTAGGAACATCCCCAAACAGCATGCAAAAAGAGCAGCTTTGTTTATATCTGCTCCTCCCACGTTTGTAGTTCCACAAAATCTACTCGTTGCTTTGTGTTGCTTATGATCTGTCTCTCTTTGTTTCAGGGCTCTGTGGCGCTCTTTGTTTGTGAATCTTCCTCAGTACAATGGAGGCTCCACACAGAGCCCAAAATGCATGATGTGATGGATTTTTACAATACATAAATCTTCAGTATGTTGAAATGCCATCAACACAAGCCACAGCTTGATTTGATCAGACATAAAAAGAAGTGATTATCTCAGAATCTAAAATCAAAACCTGACGAGAACCAGACATTATTGACAATATTGTTTCTTAGTTTAGCAACTATTGGCAAGTGAGCCAGACAGTAGGCTATATTTAAGACTATGTCAACACTGTTTATGACAGTGAAAGACTGCAGCCCTGCTGCTCCATCTATGAGGGGAAACATTTCGTACATTTGTATTTAGTTCTGGTGGGCGGGATGAATTTATTAAAATTTCGACTGAAACTCGGGCCTATGCCCCTTTTTTAGGTTTAATTTACAATATGCAGACACACATTTAACAAAATTTATCAAATTAGATAACTTATAACAACGAAGATGTATAACAAATTAGATAAAACTGATCTGTAGAGCATTATAGCTCATTATGAGAATCTATGTGATGCATTATAGATCATGTAGTAATATTACGTGCCCCTGAAGTAAACATCAACTTTTAATGAGCTTAAAACAACAGCCCTGTTTTAAATGGGAAAATGCATTTTTTGTATAATCCAATGGGATTTTAAATGTTGTTTTTTTTTTGCTTTAGAAGTAGCGGTGTTTTCTCTATCCATTAGGGAACACTTAATCATACCAACTTTTTATGCTGCAGAAGATGCACTGTTTAATTTGACAGCAAAATAAATTGGAATTTGTACCATATAAATAAAACATTTTAAATTCAAGGTAACTTTTATTTTCTGGCGTCCTGTCTGTCACTTGTCAGCGAACCAAGTGTAGTTTCAGCAATTCACTGTAGTTACAGTGAATTGGTCAGATGGTGCAAATGTATTCCCTGTGTGTTATATGCGTAGAAGACATATGCAAGTTATTTCCCCTCCCACGCGACGGTGCACGTGGCCGGGTTATTTTGTTGGGAGAGTTGGCTGCCTGCCAGGTCTGCAGGGAAAACCTTTCTCCTTCATAATGTGACAAACATGAAAGCACCATTCAGGAATGTATTTTTCTTGGAAGGAGCTCAAGATTAGCACATAGCTCTCTGAAAGAACTGAGAGCATAAAAACAATGGCGGGGGTAAGCCGATGAGACGAGTAAGTTTGGACTTGAGCCTGTTGTCAAATCATCCTGCTTTCCAGGACCAAGAGAACACTATGTCCAATGAACGCCGGACAAGTCAGATGTAAATACTCTTAAAGCAGAAATAGGGTGTGTGGCAGAGCTCGGTGTCCAATATCCTGAATACACACCATGCACTTGATGTGCCATCTCAGTCATGTGAAAGATAACTGAAATCGGGTAAATTATTATAAATTCAGCCTGAATCTGTGCCAGCTGCTGTTCTATTGTTGTGAGTTTTTAAAACTAGGCTTCTGACATCAACAAATGAAGCATTAGGCAGTACTTATATCAGCTTCTTAGTTCTTCCTCCTCAGAAGTAAGAGAACCACAGCAATCCTTGTCACTGCCTGAGTGCATCTTGTGTAAAGTAAAGTTTCTGTGGTCAGAGCTATCAGCACCATGTGGAAAGACAGGAATGAGCGAGAGGCAATGAGCCAAAACTATATACTGAAATAAGACCTAAAAACGAATATGTCTGAAAAATAAAAACTGAAACTGACATAGCTCAAGAAAACTAAACTTAAAATAAACTGAAGATAAGGTGAAATACTCAAATACAACAGAAAGCAAATTCTTCTGTAAAATAACCTCCCATATGTCATTGCTGAACATATGTCATTGTTGCTCCACTTTTCTTTCTCGCTGCCGCATATTGTAACCAGGGTCAGCGCTGGTGGAATCAATGCTAATTTTACTAGTACACACACTTTTTTCCCTGATGTAGGCTTATAAAATATCAATTAAAATAAAAAAAGACAACAAAAGTGAACAACAAGGCTGGAGATTCATTTGATAAAGACTTGATTAGATAGATCTATAGGTACAGAGTCCTTTAAATAGCAGCCAACCAAAGATCCCCATAGAGGGAGTCTTGGCACAGGTGGTTTAAAGAATAGGTTCACAGTTTTGCAAGTTTGTCTTGAAACAATATTCAGGTGTCCATAAAAAGGTTAATGCTTTCTGTAGTCATTCCTCCTTTTCATACTAGCTGTTAGGAGATGTGCACTTCCAATGAAATGATGGGAGACAAAATCCACAATTTTCATTTTGTGCAAAAATGCATTCAAAGTTTTTTTTTCTGAAGATAATGAGTCTTCAGCAGTCTGAGTTGACAATCAAGTGAGTATCTTCTAAAGAAACTGACTTTATAGTACCAAATTCTCTCTTTGTGTTTCCTTGTGTTTCCTTGCTGTTCCTTGTTAAATAACACAGGCTACTAAAGCCTCATATTCATTTCAGATAAGCTTTTGAAGATGAAGTGAAATGTGAGATGCTGGCTTTTTCTTTTTTTTTTTTTTTTTGGCAACATGCTCATTAGATTTTTTGGGTTTGGCACTCCACTGAGAATCCCAGCGCAACCTCTTTTCTAATAAACGTTTGAATATATTTTTTATACAGAACGAAGACTGTAGATTTTGTCCCCCCATCACATACATTGGAGGTATGTTAGGAAATTATCCTAATTGGCAATATAAACAGGAGGAATGATTATATCAAGCAAAAACTGTTTCAATGCTCACTATAATTTCAAGACAGCCTAATTGTGCACAAATCCTTTAAATATTCTTCAGTTAAGACAGTCATTGGATGATAGGAAAGTCTGCGAACACATCCAAATGGAAAATAAGACGAGAAGCAGTATGATAATTGTCATCCTGCTTGAACTTGCCCAAAAAACTTAATTTGTGTGTGAAACAACAGACTGTTAAATGTGATCAGCTATCAGTGTAAAGCTGTGGTGAAGTTGGTTTCATATTGATGTTAACGTTCCTGTTTTGTCTGTTGTATCTTGCACTGTGTGACCCCCCATCACAAGTGTGCACACTGTTATTACAGGAAGATGGGAATGTTTCAGTAACATTTACTCAAATACAATAGCCTACTTAAAGTAATGTGACACGTTTTTTAGGCTACAACAAAAACGCGGTCTCTGAAGACAGCTCAGGCTCCACAAACGGCAACAAAAACAAACTGCGCCAACCTGCCCCACAAACCATAACAAAACAATAACCATCAAGAAGGAGCTGGTTGAGCCATCACTGCAGCAGTGTTAGCACGTAAGCTACTTCCACAATACATATTCATGACTCAAACAAATCCTTCTTGTCGGTTGTTTTTGTTGCCGTTTGTAGAGCCTGGGCTGTCTACAGAGACCGTGTTTTTTTTTTACAGTGTGTTCAGGGGACAGGCAGCTATATGTATGTGACAAAAAATGTTGTAGACTAAAAAACGCGTCACATCACTTAGAGCACCTTTAAGTAAAACTTTCTTGTACTTTACTAAAAGCTATGGTGCATGCTTCTGTCGCCCACATGAGGAATTCTAAGTAATGACAACTACACTGTCGGCGCATCAACATGATACGAGCCTTCCGTGATTGCACGCAACCCCCTTTACTGCACTACATCTTATATACAGCTAAAGTCGCTAGTCACTTTTCATATTAGGATTTTACAAACAATCCTAAACAATTTCTAAAATGATGCATTGTTATAAATAAACTACTCCACAGTGTATGACGCAGTAAAAATTGGCTCCACCTCAACCAACTACACTACAAAATAAAAGCAATGCTTGTATGTTGATGAATCAATAATATAATAATATGATGAGGGGCATTCTGTAAAATGAGTACTTTTGCTTTTGATACTTTTTGTTGCTTATACTTCGGTACTTTTACTTCAATAAAAGTTTGAATGCAGGACTTTTACTTTAATGGAGTATTTTTAAAGTTTGGTATTGCTGCTTTTAATGATCTGAATACTTCCTCCATACTGTCGGAACTGAAGCTTACTGTACTCCTGCACACACTGCCAACGGCTCTGTATAAGGGTATCCACTAAAGACCTAAAATGTAAATGTTATTGTAAGTGTAACTCAATTCGGCCTGTCTAGAACTTGTTGTTGCCCTGCCATGAGAGGCTCCTTGTTTGGAATGATCTGATCTGCTGAGGGGAGGTGTAACTCCCTACAGGGAGAGACGGTGGACTGTGGTTGGTTGAGACATTAGGGGTCCATTTTAAGCTGCCCTGCCTGAACTCAACAACAAATGATGGAGAGCAGCAGAATTTAAGTGTGTAATTGGAAAAAGACAGACTTGCTTTTTGTCTACTGGCTCAAATGTATTTATTGGGAAGACACAGCAGTTATTGCGGTGTTCTTGTTACATATTAATAGATCATGAGGTGAATGATTTTATAGAGAAAGAAGTTGTTTTTGGTCTGTCCATGACACAATCAATTAAACAGTCCTGTTTTTCTACAATTTGATGGTTTGATTTCCTACAAGAGGTGAAAGACTGAGCTGCTGACAACAATAATAAATTGAGCTTGTTTGGTGCATTATATATTATCTGTATGTGCTGAGGAACAATCCAATTAGAAGCATTACTTAGAAATGTGTGTTAGACATGATGACCATTAGAAAGGGTCATTAGAAAAGAAAATGTCAACACTTTACTTCAATTCCCCCCATTTAGTTAAAAATGTAGTATTTTTAAAACATTTTGTAAATGCAGTACATAAACATGTAATAAATAGTTTATACCCCACTATAATGTAGTTGTAAGCAGATATTAGTGTTTATTTATTTATTTGTCAACTACTCCTCTGTGGAGGCTGGTGTTTAACAGGGCTGTAGTACTTGAGACGTTTTTCTGTTGTCTCGGACTTGTCTTGGACTTGCCAAATATTTTAGTTGGTCTCACCCAAGTCCAGCACTATATGCTATTTTTCTAAAGTAACTTCCTCCATCAAAACAAAATCATTGATGAAGCTCGTTTAGAAAACAGGTATTGGTTTAATTCAAAATCCATCTAGGACGGGCATTGGTCCCCTGGTATACACCTGGCTGTATCATATACCTCAATCATCAGGCATCAAACCTTTTCATTTTGGCCACAAACACAATGTCAGTGAACACTTTGTACTCTGGATTCTTTAAGTATTAAGTTCAAGAATGGGAACATGTCAGTTTTTTTAGTGACACCTGTATTGCTTGTTGTTTGCTATATTTTATATATATATATATATATATATATATATATATATATATATATATATATATATATATATATATATATATATTTTCCATCGGCAGTCCAGAATGTTCTTGTTACACCAGAATAAAAAGACTGAACATCTAAAATGTGATGTAAAATAATATGGCATAATTTGACCGTACAGTGTTGTACTTTGCACTTGCTTTTTTTATCATTCCAAATAATAAGAGCAAAATGATCATCTTAAAATAGAAAATATACTGTCTCTCACGTCACATAAATAATGAACAGGTAAGTAAGTGGTCTTGAAGAGGATTCTTTTTTTTCTGTCTCGGTCTTGACTGTCTCTCATTTGGACTCGGTCTTGACTTGGACTTGAACCTCTTTGGACTCGGTCTTGACTCGGTCTCGACTAGTCCTGGTCTTGGACTTGTTTTGGACAAGACAAAGGTGGACTTGACTACAGCCCTAGTGCATAATCAGATAACGACTGTATAGACTATAACAATATAGTAAAACAGTTGTAATTATATAAAATATGTCCTATTATATAATAATAAAAACCTTAAAATGTCCTTATATCTTACAACTACATTATAGTTTGTGTTCAGAACACACTATAATGTAGTTTAATGTTTAAATATTTGTATGCTGCTAAACAGGGGGACTATTTGTCTCACTCGCAGCATGTACTTCAGATCTTCTTTGGCAGATATTTCATCCTGTTCACTATGGTATCCCACAGCAGTCAATTTTGGTGGTCAACTTTATTTTGTTATTGCCCCAGCTCTATAGGTTATATCACACATCTGACAAAGTAAACACAGAAACTATCTCACTCTTTTTTTTAAAACCATGTTTATTTCTCATAGCTCATCCTCTGGTGGTCCCTCGGGAGGAAGAGCTATCCTGGGTTCTGACGTCAGACTTTATGAGTAAGTAAAACAAAGACTAATCGAGGGAAGAGCCCCCATGTAAACAGAGTTGTTGTCACTTTCAATAAGATTTAAATGAAGAGACAAACATGGGCTACGGTCAAGTTTGGAGATTTGAGAAAAGAATAACAATGGAAGCAACAGAGTGAGATTCAGTAATTCTTTTTCCCATAAGACCACATCATTTTATTTCAAATGCATCAATAAAGTCATGTTTAAATTTGAATTATTTGTCATGATATGATGACATCAGTAAGGTGGATTTAAAGCAGTGGTTCATGAGACCCATTTTAGCTCTTAAAGCAACACAACTAAACTATTAAAAAACAGGGCCCAAAGATCTGGGTGAACTGCCTTGCTCAAGAGCACTCACACTAACTAAGGAGAATAACTGAAGAAAGCTAGTTAATAGATCAGTAGGATAAATAATTTTGAAAACGGGTCAAAGAGGTCAGTATCATGTACGCCCAGTCACGCTTACGCCGCCTTCCCATTGGCACAGTAGATACGGCTGTGAATTGACCGGAAGTCATTCATTTCATATGGAGATTCGCAGACCGCATGCAAATGGGTCAGAACCGATGCAAACAAGTGCGGTCACGGTGCGAAACAAATCGTGTCCGTTGGTCATCCGGATGCGTTAAAAAAGTTGAACTCATACGACAGGCAATGGACGATTCCTATCCGACAATCTGAGCGGAAGTTAGTGTTACTATGGTACTGATAAACAAATCAGAATTCTTAACTTTTAATAAAATAAATAATGATTTCATAATGATATGTTGTCATGTAATCAATTCATTTTGGAGTATGAGAAAAGTTCTTCCGTGCAGAAACAATGCATAGGATACTTGCTATGGCTAAGTTGGTTAGCAACAGACATCAAACATGACATTATACCGCTATATCACATTTAACCGACCTGACATATCAACATCCTGGGCAACTTTTTTCCACGCAGCAGCCTTTCTGTTTATATCTCTATAGCCCTCAGATGAGAGGTCATAGAGAACTGGACATTAGGACACTGACAGAATGAGTCGTTCTAGTCTCTCTGACATTTTTTTTCTATTCACTTCCGACACTTTCGACGGTGTAGTACGACGTCCACTGGGGGCGCATTGCGTATTACGGAGCTGATTTCAAGTGCCATTGTGAAGGCGGCGTTACCCAGTAATTGCAGATTACATAAGGAAATTATAAAAACCTAAAGGATTTTTTAACAGAACCACAAACTGGAAATCAAACTGGATGGTTCACTTCTCCGTGAACCATCACCTTATCGTGGTGGAGAGGTTTGTGTGTCTCTGTGAACCTGAGGGCTGTGTTGTCTGGAGCTTTGTGCTCCTGGTAGGGTCTCCCAAGGCAAAGTGGTCTCAGGTGAGGGGCCAGACAAAGAATGGTTCAAAAACCCCAATGAAGAAGCAAGGTAGAGATGGAGTGACCCTGCCCGGAGGAAGCCCGGGGCCCCTGCCTGGAGCCAGGCCCAGACGGCGGGCTGCCGGGCGAGCGCCTGGTGGCGGGTTTGCCACGGAGCCCGGCCGGGCACAGCCCGAACAAGCTACGTGGCTCCCATCTCTCCAGCCCATGGGCCCACCACCTGTGGGAGGAACCGTTGGGGTCGGGTGCGATGCCACATGGGTGGCAGTGAAGGTCAGGGGCCTCGACGGACCAGACCCGGGCGGCAGACGCTGGCTCTGGGGACGTGGAACGTCACCTCTCTGTGGGGGAAGGAGCCGGAACTGGTGCGGGAGGTGGAGCGCCACCGGTTAGATCTGGTGGGGCTTACCTCACGCACAGTCTCGGTTCTGGAACCATACTCCTGGATAGGGGTTGGACTCTTTTCTTCTCCGGAGTTGCCCAGGGTGTGAGGCGCCGGGCGGGTGTGGGGATACTCACAAGCCCCGGCTGGCGCCGCTGTGTTGGAGTTTACCCCGTGGACGAGAGGGTCGCCTCCCCACGCCTGCGGGTTGTGGGGGAAAACTCTGACTGTTGTTTGTGCATATGCACCAAACAGGAGTTCGGAGTATTCGGCCTTCTTGGAGACCTTGACTGGAGTCCTGCATGGGGCTCCAGTGGGGACTCCATTGTTCTGCTGGGGGACTTCAACGCACACGTGGGCAATGATGGAGACACCTGAGAGGCGTGATTGGGAGGAACGGCCTCCCTGATCTAAACCAGAGTGGTTGTTTGTTGTTGGACTTCTGTGCTAGTCATGGATTGTCTATAACGAACACCATGTTCGAACATAGGGATGCTCATAAGTGTACCTGGTACCAGAGCACCCTAGGCCAAGGTCAATGATCGATTTCATAATCGTTTCATCTGATCTGAGGCCGTATGTTTTGGACACTCGGGTGAAGAGAGGGGCAGAGCTGTCAACCGATCACCATCTGGTGGTGAGTTGGGTCAGGGGTGGGGAAGACTCTGGACAGACCTGGTAAGCCCAAACGTGTAGTGCGGGTAAATTGGGAACGTCTGGAGGAGGCCCTGTCCGACAGACTTTCAACTCACACCTCGGGCGGAGCTTTTCGTGCATCCCTGTGGAGGCTGGGGGCATTGAACCCGAGTGGACAATGTTCAAAGTTTCCATTGCTGAAGCTGCGGCGAGGAGCTGTGGTCTTAGGATCTTAGGTGCCTCAAGGGGCGGTAACCCACGAACACCGTGGTGGACACCAGTGGTCAGGGAAGCCGTCCGATTGAAGAAGGAGTCCTTCCGGGATATGTTATCTCGGAGGACTCCGGAGGCAGTTGCAGGGTACCGGGGGCCGAAGGGCTGCAGCCTCTGCCGTGAAAGAGGCAAAGCAGCGGGTGTGGGAGAAGTTTGAGAAGACATGGAGAAGGACTTTCGGTCGGCACCAAAGTGTTTCTGGAAAACTGTTCGCCACCTCAGGAGGGGAAGCGGGGAACCATCCAAGCTGTGTACAGTAAGGATGGGACACTGTTGACCTCCACTGAGGAGGTAATAGGGCGGTGGAGGGAGCACTTTGAGGAACTCCTGAATCCGACTAATACGCCCTCTATGTTAGAGGCAGAGCTGGAGGATAACGGGGATTGTCGTCGATTTCCCAGGCGGAAGTCACTGATGTAGTCAAACAACTACACAGTGGCAAAGCCCCGGGATTGATGAGATCCGTCCAGAAATGCTCAAGGCTCTGGGTGTGGAGGGGCTGTCCTGGTTGACACGCCTCTTCAACATTGCGTGGAAGTCTGGGACGGTGCCAAAGGAGTGGCAGACTGGGGTGGTGGTTCCTCTTTAAAAAAGGGGACCAGAGGGTGTGTGCCAATTATAGGGGTATCACACTTCTCAGCCTCCCTGGTAAAGTCTACTCCAAGGTGCTGGAAAGGAGGGTTCGGCCGATAGTCGAACCTCGGGTTGAGGAGGAACAATGCGGATTCCGCCCTGGTCGTGGAACAACGGACCAGCTCTTCTTCTCGCAAGGATCCTGGAGGGAGCCTGGGAGTATGCCCAACCGGTCTACATGTGTTTTGTGGATTTGGAGAAGGCGTATGACCGGGTCCCCGGGAGATACTGTGGGAGGTGCTGCGGGAGTATGGGGTGAGGGGGTCTCTATTCAGGGCCATCCAATCTCTGTATGACCAAAGTGAGAGCTGTGTCCGGGTTCTCGGTAGTAAGTCGGACTCGTTTCAGGTGAGGGTTGGCCTCCGCCAGGGCTGCGCTTTGTCACCAATCCTGTTTGTAATATTTATGGACAGGATATCGAGGCGCACTTTCGGGGTGGGGAGGGGTTGCAGTTTGGTGGGCTGGGGATCTCATCGCTGCTCTTTGCAGATGATGTGGTCCTGATGGCATCATCGGCCTGCGACCTTCAGCACTCACTGGATCGGTTCGCAACCGAGTGTGAAGCGGTTGGGATGAGGATCAGCACCTCTAAATCGGAGGCCATGGTTCTCAGCAGGAAACCGATGGAATGCCTTCTCCAGGTAGGGAATGAGTCCTTACCCCAAGTGAAGGAGTTCAAGTACCTTGGGGTTTTGTTCGCGAGTGAGGGGACAATGGAGCGGGAGATTGGTCGGAGAATCGGGCGCAGCGGGTGCGGTATTGCATTCAATCTATCGCACCGTTGTGACGAAAAGAGAGCTGAGCCAGAAGGCAAAGCTCTCGATCTACCGGTCAGTTTTCGTTCCTACCCTCACCTATGGTCATGAAGGCTGGGTCATGACCGAAAGAACGAGATCCAGGGTACAAGCGGCGAAATGGGTTTCCTCAGGAGGGTGGCTGGCGTCTCCCTTAGAGATAGGGGTGAGAAGCTCAGTCATCCGTGAGGAGCTCGGAGTAGAGCCGCTGCTCCTTTGCGTCGAAAGGAGCCAGTTGAGGTGGTTCGGGCATCTGGTAAGGATGCCCCCTGGGCACCTCCCTAGGGAGGTGTTCCAGGCACGTCCAGCTGGGAGGAGGCCTCGGGGAAGACCCAGGACTAGGTGGAGGGATTATATCTCCAACCTGGCCTGGGAACGCCTCGATCCCCCAGTCGGAGCTGGTTAATGTTGCTCGGGAAAGGGAAGTTTGGGGTCCCCTGCTGGAGCTGCTCCCCCCGCGACCCGACACCGGATAAGCGGACGAAGATGGATGGATGGACAAACTGGAAATGTGAAACAAATTGAACAAATTATTTTCCCTAGTAAAAAACTTAGTAAAGTAAAAGTAAAGAAACTTTTACAAACAATTAAATTTAGGGTAAATAAAAACAACTTGGTTACAGTAAAGTTGAAGTTTTGATAATTGTGGTGACTGACCGAGGCGGACAGATTTGCAGATAAATGACACTGCCCATCTGACTTACACACTCTTTAACTTCTTCTTCTAGTCATGTCTCTTCCACATTATCCTAATGCACAGAGCACTTTACATGCATTTTAAGACACTGCTAATTTTAGAAAGTTTCAGAAGCTTGAGATGTTCTGGTTACAGACATTTACATTTAGATGTCTACATATCCACAGGCTGCTATCCAGATAATTTTTAAGGGCATAAGAAAAACTTGTTTGAAAGTGATAATGTTTGTGGTCATAAACAATAAGTTGAAATGAACTGAGTTTAGTTAATTGTTCAAGGATACAGTAAGTGCTCTCCAGTGTACAGCCTTGTCCGGTTTGGACTCAGATTAAGCAGACTGGAATTAGTCAATGAACAATATACATAGATGTCTTAGGTTTATGTTTTCTGTACATTGAGCACTTTGACCATGTCTCTGGGCAGATGGACTGATTGAAGGCAGATCAGCGATCTACCATAGGTAAGGCTGGTTCTGTTTTTATAAACACCAGATAGACATGCCTCATCACCTGAACAAGAAAAGTGTACAAATGTAATATCCTCAAGTGTGATGGTAATTCTGGTTTCTATGCTAGTCTTAATCCCAAATGATGCTACTGTCCCTCCCCTGTGTCTCCTTACTGTGTCCTTTCCCACAGAGAACTTATTTATGGCAGCAGTGATCTAAAGCTCAGAGAAGCAGGTCCATAGCTGGAAAAAGTTGCAGGTTTAAATTCAGACTTATAAATCTATGCAGGAAAAGTTGATGAGAAACATTCTCAGTCCTTTGAGCAAGACAATTAGCCTTGACCCTGATTCTGGACCTAACATAGTCTTAGAAAGTGTTGTGTGAAGCCTCTTCTCATCAGTCGTTTTTTAAAGCTGTCAATGTTAATGCTTTCGAGGTAAAAAGAATAACATGTTTTGAGGTTTTGATTTGATTTCCTTTCCATCTCATTGTGCCTTGTGCTCCTGTACGGACATGATGAAGTTCACATAGAGCTTCTCTGTCCTGACTTACCAAAAAGGTAAACAAATTGGGATGGCAGCAAAAGATAGAGGCAATAAACCGCTGTTTTGGCCTGTGATGTGGTGGACACTCATCCTACTAATGCTAATGCTGCTGAATTTCAGAAAACAAGCCTAACAGAAGTGAAATATTTGTTCTTAACATTTATGTTAAGGAAAAACCCTTGAGTAACTGATATATGTTGGTGGTCTTTGCTCTTTCCCACAAATAGGCAACTTGTTTGGCTTTGATAGCAGTGTTTCTTCCCAAAAGCTGCACTTAACAAGGTAATTGATCCCATAATTTCTACCTACATTTTCATAATTCCTTACACTTTCTCAACAGCGACAGGCATCCAACCCCAGGCTCACTGTTGGTTTACTTGTCTCTAAAGCAAAAGTTCCAAAATGTACTTTATGTGGCACTAAAGGTGGCAGGAAACCTATAACATATGTACACTAGTTGTGACAAAAAAGGCACAACACCAAAAACATCTTCGTGAATAGCAACAAAAACAGAAGCTGTTTAATCCTCATAAACCTGCACAGCACAATACGTGTCCCATTTCATTGTGAAGAAGTTGTATGAAAATATGGTAGTTTAAAGTGATGGTTTGGAGTAATTTCACCCTAGGATCTTTTGCACCATGACCTCGAGCCAAACACCCCCCGGAAGCTTTTTTCACCTGGTTCAAATATTGGATGAGTTAGCGCTATCAGCTGAATAGCTTAGCGCAGGGGCTAATGGATCCAACTGTGTATCTTGTAAATGAACCCACTAATAATGCCCGAAATGATACCAAACTTCTACACTAGTACAAGGTTATGCACTCATAAAACGATGGATTGGAAAGTTTGTAAGTACACCAGGAGTTGATTTAAATAACACTTGCCTTTTGGCTTCTGCTCTCTGCTGTTGTTGTTGCTGCTGCTGCCAGCAGTTAGACGAGTGCTTAGGGACGTCTACAAATTACAACACTGAAAAGAGAGACAACAAAAATATTTACTTACTTTTTTTTTTTTTTTAAAGTAAGTGCTGTAGTATAACTAGCAGGAAACAAGTTATAATTGAGGTAAGTTTGGAGACATTACCTTATTTAATCATTAAATTAATAAATATGTTTGTTGTATCTCTTTTCGGTGTTGTAATTTGTAGACGGCCCTAAGCACTCAGTAGCAACAGCAGCAGCAGCAGAGACGAGAAGCCAACATGTTAGCGTTATTTAAATAAACTCCTGGTGTACTTACAAACTTTCCAATCCATCGTTTTATGAGTACATTACCTATTTGTACTAGTGTAGAAGTTTGGTATCATTTCAGGCATTATTAGTGGGGTAACTTAGGAGATACAAGCCTGGATCCATTAGCCCCTGCGCTAAGCTATTCAGCTGATAACGCTAACTCGTCCAATGTTCGACCCAGGTGACAAAAGCTTCTGGGGAGGTGTTTGGCTCGAGGTCATGGTGCAAAGGACCCTAGGGTGAAATTACTCAGAATCATCACTTTAAGGAAAAAATCATCACTTTTCAGATAATAATGTTTTTTAGCCTTATAATGAATCACTGGAGGTGATAGTTTTACTCTGTATTTTCACAGTGTGTGTGTGTGTGTGTGTGTGTGTGTGTGTGTGTGTGTGTGTGTGTGTGTGTGTGTGTGTGTGTGTGTTTTCTGACCACAGGCAGTCTTGGTATGTGGAGCTCCAGGAGACCAGAGCACAAAGGTGTGTTGTGCTTCTCCCATTGGCTCATGTGGGATGAGGTGGTGTGATGGGGGGAGCTGGGGGGGCTTGCATCCCTGACTCATGATTCAGTATGTATACATGTCCACATGCAGCTGTGCACTGGCCTGTGTAAATGTCAGTCCAGCCATGTTTTCCTGTGTCACTGTGAAGTTCTGTGGAGAAGCTGTGGGAGGTTCAGTGTGCAGACATGTCGCCATGTTCACACTGCTGCACAAAGTGTTTTTTTGAAGCTCCGTTCACACTTTTGCTAAATGTTTTCCTGTTTTATGGTTTGTTTTCCTGCCGTATGAGTCTGTGTGAACAGAAAAACTCTGCACAGAGGTGGGAATACAGTTTGCCCAGGCCAGTTGCTGGAATAAAGAGTAAATTTCTCTACAGTAGATTACATCTTATCGCTTGAGACTTTTATAAGAGACAACATTTTTACACTAAAGTCTAAAGTATTCCTGTCCGGTCTTCATGTTGCATCTTTGAATGCAAATTTACCAATTTACAACAGCGAATACATTTGTTAGTAGAAACATAATGCTACATGAATTACATTTTATATCAACATAATGAGGAAACATTGCTAATAAACATATCTGCCAAGTCACTAAAGGTTGTTACTGAACATATCTGCAAAATGCTCACTTTTGTTTTCCTTTATGTTATCTGCTTTGGTGATACAATATCCGCTCATAGAAACTAAAGCATGAAAAAACATTTTCATGTTGATAGTTAGGCCCTCACAGGACTTGCAAGGTTAGTGAATGATCATCGCCTTGGTTAAACATTAAAAAAGTTAAAAATGAGTAACTTTACTAACATTTAACCTAAACCAGGATCTTTCACCAACCTTAACCAGAGTGCTATAGTTGGTTAAACCTATCCACGTGCGGAACTCCCACAAGTCACCCTGACCAACTCCCTACAACTTCTGTGCAGTACAAAAACGTAGTGCTTCCTTCATCGGAAACAAAATTACTGAACTCAATACACTGAATCACTACATTATGATCAGAACGTACTTGGTTAAAAAAAAGAAGTAATAAATGTAATTCTTGGGAGACACAGTTGAAGAAGGAGCATATAGAATAAGAAAATACAAATGTATCCCATATTGACCCCTGGGGCATTCCACAAATTACGTGGTCACAATAGAAATAGAGTTTGTCTAATAGGAGATAAACCAATGTGCACCTCCCCAGTTGTGTCTGCATCATTTAAAACTGCATTTAAGACTGCAGTTTAATATTACAGTAATAAACATATTTTTTATGGTGTCCTGCCCATTGCACTTCTTTAATTTAAGCTCAATGTAACTGTTATGTAACTGTATTACTGTGCCATACCTAGAATCCATTAAGCCTTTTTCACTGACTTTGGTTTTTGTGTGCACTTTCTCAGGTGCTTTCCACCCTGTAGGAGGCATTGAGGTTATAAACTCAGCTGCACAGAGCAATAAAGTTGACTGGTGTGTAAAATTGAAACAGCTTGTGGGGAGGGAGGAGAAAACAAAGAGTGAGATAAAGAAAGAGAAGTCAAAGAGTTTAAATGGTCCCTATATCACTGTTCATGCCCTGAAGTCAAATATGTCCTGTGTTTTTTATCATTTCTAAACCACAGGCTCTATTTTTAGTCTTTGGGTGAGTGAGCACAGAACGTACATGCTGTGACCTGACTCTTAGCCGCAGCTTCAACATTTGAGTTTAGGAGGATGAAAGTAAAGCCGTTTGTTGTACATTTTCTCTTGTTCTGTAACTACAGCTTATCTCGACAAGAGGAAGTTACAAAAGCTTGACCAGCTTTACCATAGCTGCTGAAATGAAGGTGCCATGTGATGGTGATGACAGGCAGGATTTAGATTTATATGGTTTCAAAACTTGCTTTAGAATTTTTCAGCTCAGTGTTTTAGTTCTTGGTTTAGCCTTACCACTCTTATCTGGTTTGTTTCTCATCAGGCTCTGATAAACCAATTCTATACCTTGCCCCACACCAAACTGCATATACATAATGGAGCATGTTGTGACATGTTATGTCTAGTAGCTAGTAATCTGGGAAGGTCAATAGGTGGCAAACAGAAGGAGGATCATGCTTCATTTAAAAAGAAAACAAAAGTACAACACGAGAAGCTTGAAAGTGTTCAGCTGTATCTTTTTGTTTTTCATCCCAAACCATCATAGGATTAAAGAACTCTACATATTTGGCACTTTCATACTTATATTACTTATATTATATACTTATACCTTTATACAAGTTTATGATTTGACACTTAAATAATGGCTGCAATAGAGATCCGCATTCATCACCTTAGTTTCGCCTAAAAGTTTCTGCAAATTAAAAACAAAAAACTAAAACTTGCAAAAGTCCTATATCAGCGAACGTCAAGACAGGGTAATAAAAGTCAAATAGTACACGTTTTTTTATTCCTACTCTGAAAAAAAAAATCCCTGCTGACATTAAAGCAAAACGTGATATCATTGAAGCAAACATCTGTGTTTGGGCCTTCAGTATACTTTGGGAAGTGTAATCATTTGGAGTCCTTAATCAGATTCTGATTAATCACAGCTTGTCTTGCTCGTGAAAAGTGAAACTAAAAGTATTTACTGTTCTCAGTGCTGGTAATGCAGAGGTAACACCATATGTACACAGGTTATCACCTTAACTCTGAGATAAGACTTGCTATTGTTAAGTTGACATTACGTATGTAAGTGTAAACACAATATGGGGCTGTTTTTAGTGTCAGATGGTTAAAGTATACTTTTTCCATCTCTTGATTTCACTGCTGGTGAAAAACAGACTTTCCATTGTTAGTATTGCACTGAGAGACTCTTATAATATGAGTGGGCTTGTCTGATACATTAACCCAGTGAGGTAAATCAATGGGATGGTTGGTGTAACAACCTGCATTATCTCTCCATGGTTCAGAGCTGCTGCTGTAAACAAGCAGCTGTAAAATGACTCTGCATTGCTCCTCCTGTGTTTATCAGTGTTTTAAGCCCCCAACATCTCATCAACTCACTAGGATTAGGCAATAGTTAGGGTTAGGGTTAGGTGCCTTGAAGTCTTCGGTCGCAGTGATGCCTTGAAGTCGATTAGGCAATGGTTATGGTTAGGGGTTACCGTGGATTTCTACCAGATGCATAACGGCTGCGTAATGGCTCCGAAACGGCGGCGGAGTCATTAGGTTTCCATTAAAGTCAATGTGTGTATTTCCACTGGCTGCATAACGGCTGCGTTCCGACTGCGTCCCAGCTCCTGCGATCTGCAGCCCTCCGGAGCAGACACGCAGAGCTTCTATTTTTTAGTGTTGACAAACTGACCGAAGAGCCGGTTAATTAACCCGACTCGTGTCACTGAGCCGGGAGAATCGAGTGCCATATGTCAATGAACCAACTCACTCCTGTTTTTTTCTTTTACTTCATTCGTGCTGTTGGCATTATATATATATATTCAATAGTTGGCCGTTGTGTAGCTGGTATTCTTCTGCTACTGTGTGTGTTGTAATCTAGCTCATTAGCGCCTCCGCTGGACTGGAGTGGTGGTGCTAGAATCAATCAGGAAATGAGCTACAGACCCGAACGAAACCGAATGTAACCGTGCAACCGGCCGGCCCGCTCGACTCCGAGGGTACTGCATGAGTCTATATTCAAACGCTGGCACGCACCGGTGACCGAATCTATTAACTCGATAGGCCAACCAATGACCGTCCGGTTGAACCGACTCTCGTAAAAGAGTCGGTTGTCCCATCATGCCGGAGAGCTCCGCAACAATTCAGCACACGGCAGATAGTGCGGGACAGGAAGTCGAGCACAGAAGCAAAATAAAACATCCGGTTAATTTTCTAAATAAAATACAGCGTGCTCACGGCGGCTCATATTTCCCTGCACTACACCTTGAACGCACAGCACAGAGTCGTTTCCCCTCTACTCCTCTGGATGGAAACTAAATGTTGTTGGTTTTTTGTTTCTATTCTACGTGAATTCGTTAGAGCGTCTAGCATGGTTTTTGCTTTTACTAACTACTGTATATACTTACTAATTTTGCTCGCTTTATTTTCTCTTCCTTTTGTCTATCTCTTCTTCCACATGATGCCTCAGTGCTGAGTAACAAGGATTGGCTGGGATGTCATGACTGAATTGTTTTTGTTCAGCTCGTCCCCCTGGAGAGGATACAGTGTCAGAGGTTTGTACAGGCGAGCAGGGTTGTTTTTAAAGAACCACTGCAGCAACTTCAGACAGGAAAACAGTACAAGACATTTTGTTTTTTAAAGATAAGTAAAGAAAAGATTTAAAAAAGACATCATATCATAGATTGTTGTTGTTAATATAATTACTACTAATAATTGTTAAAAAAAATTTAAATAAAACTGATTATGAATAATAAACTCCTAACACAAAATAAGCATTTCAAGCTTTTTTATTCATAAGAATTAATTTAAGTATTTTAATATTAAATTTAGATTTATACAGGAACTGGTAAAGCTTTTAGATTTTTACGCATTTCTGAAAGGTTATTTGTTATCTTTTCTATGCATTTTAGCATCAATATTGATTCCCCCACCCCCACCCCCCAGTGCTTTTTTTATTTTATTTTGGCAGGTGCTGATTTCCTCGAGTAACACACCCTCAGACTTTTGGAGAGTGGATGGGACTTTGTGGAATCATAGCCTGTTTGCTATGGACAGAGGGGGGTTAAACAGAGGACAACCTCTCTCCTCCCTCATGACCACAAGTGGACTTCCACCACCACCCCTCCACCCACAGGCTCACAGCCAACTGCTACTTCTGAGGAAGTCCTGCTGGTCCCGTGTCAATGGGCAACAAAACAGGCTCTTCCCTCAGCTGGTGAGCGTGCTGAGACCCCTCATCCTCACCTCTCTGTCTACCTCTCTCCATCTATTCCTCCATCCCTCCCTCTCAACTCTCTCTTGTTTTTCATTAAAGGGAAAGCCGAAACCTGTCGGGCTTGTTATTCCCCGTTCTCTTGGCCAAGTGCCTGCTTTTAAAGCCCACGTGTTGGCGAACAGGGAGTCATCTTTCAGAAAAACATGAGGTGGATCTCTGGGTCAAGGGGGAGGAGCGGAGAGGAAGGAGGCTGACATTACTGGATTTTAACATCTCTGTCTTCTTTGGATGTTTTGGTCTTTGAAACTGGTTTGACAGCCTATCAGCTGCCAGTCAAATAGTCAACAACACATTGTGGAGTCAGCATTTCTAATCCAATACACTTTTTGTCAAATTGAGCGAACATCTCCCCAGGGTCCGCCAGCTGTCTGTTTTGTGTGAGTTGAAAATATAAATCTGGTGTTCATATACACAGCCCCGGCTCTGTAAATGGGAAACAAACAAAGTGGCTGTTATGTTGTAGGGAACTATTACTACTGACATAACAAAAAACAGTGTTTTCTTACATTATCGGGACTTTCCGGAAGGAAAAGTCCAGATATTTATGATGATGATTGTGTTATTATCATTTTTCCCGACTCCAGTGGACTTTTATGAGTTGTAAAGTAAAAGCCTGTGACTTCTACAAAACCACGTGGCACACATGTTCAGCATCTCAGAGGAAGGTCAGGAGGTGTTTACCCAATATTTCAGGAACCAGTTTAACAACTAAATACTTGGATGATCACTGTTGACTCAAAATGATTAAGTTGGAGTTCCCCAGCCAGACAAGTCCTATTACTGTACTACCCTGCAATCGTCTGTAAAATGAAACAGAAAATAAAGCTACATTTCAAAAAGGTAAAGTAAAAAAAATCTACAAAATGTACAGAAACTACAAACACACTGGTGCTGTTCTTTCAGTTAAGGACTCTAACTAGTACAACTGTCATAGCACATATGTGTCTTTTACTGTCTGGCTCTTCTCCTCTGGAAAGAACACAGTGGGGAATCTTTTGGGAAACAGAACTGGGAAAACAGATTCAACCCCTGATGTACCCCCTGACACCCATCACCAGAACCCCATGGGAAACCCCAGAGCCTCCTCCTCCTCCTCCTCTCTGCTGCTGCAGCCAAAAGCCCAGCTGGAAAATCATAAGGTCACTCAGCTGATTTAATTCACGGTCCAGGTCACATAAACACACAACACTGGGAAAACAAACCAATACAAGCTGACGTAGCTGTTCTAAGGATTGTTAAAGCTGAATTTACTCATTTTTAGCATTTTCTTTTTATCTTGAAGCAGGAACCATATAAATAACAGCTTCAGTGGCTGTCAGTGATGTTTACGAATTTGATCTGATGTGTGCATCTGAACATAACCATGCTGCATAAAAACAGTTAATTCTTTTGACCTCTTTTTACTGCATTATTGAAGGCATTTATGGGAAAAGGGCTTAACATTTATCTTGATGTTTGATGTTTGTGTCTTATGACAGTCACCAGCACTGAAAGTCATATAAGCTTGTCCCTTGTTCCTACCTGGTGGTGACAAAAACAGGGGATGGACCCAAAAATATGAACACCTGACAATGCTATCCTAGTACTAGCTATAGACCTCATAGAAATTACGTTCATAAATGTTACTAAATAGTTTTGAGAGGTTTTGATTGAACACACGTACTGCTTTTTGCCCATAGTCACAAAAAAGCAGCCACAATGCCCTGTTCTTCAGATGTTTTTTTTCTTCTTTTTTTGCATATGCACCTTTAATCACCAAAATTACGAAAACGTTAATATTAATTTATATTCATTTTCTATGTTTGTCTCTATTGTTGTTACACATAACTGACCATTAGTTTCCTTTTTAAACACCATTCATCCCAAAGCTGCAGTCAACTTGCAGGGTAATGCAGTGTTTTCATTGAGTTTCAGGATTGCATCTGCCCTGCATTACACTGTAACCGCACCTCCATGTTTTCTTGTATGTGATATAAACATACAGCAGCGCTTACAATGCACAGACCTTTGCAAAACAACTGCGAGGTATCATGTAAGAAGTCTCTGGTCATGCAACACTATAACACAAGACAGAATAATAATGTATTAATAGTGTAGAGATAGTAGGAGTGGAGATGACCAGAGGCAAGTTTGTTTTCTACACTTATTCTTTCCTTATCACGCGTGTTTGTCAGTTTGAGCATGTGAGTCGTGATGAAAGCAAGACTAGGTGATGCTATCTGTGGGACTGAAACACTTTAAGGACTCCCTGTACCTGAAACCAGTGAAGCGCAGGAATGCCTCCAACACAGAAGGCCTATTGTGGATCATATCTGATCTGAAATCAGCAAAGCCCCGCCTCCGAATAGAAAGAAAGACTGACTTCTGCATAGGTGGAGGAATAATACAAACAGACAAACTTGGTGGCCTGCAGTGAGAACACAAAGTACTCGACTGTTAAGCTCTGACAGGTGGATAAGCTGTAAGAACATCCTGTAAACAAAACCCTCCAGGTTGGGTGCTGCACGTTCAACTCCTGCAGAGCAGCATTGCATATAAAAGGAGCAGCCAATGATAGACTATGATAAGCAACACATCATAAATCTGATCCGTCAAAACATCCACTGCATAATCAGGGATGCATTTGCCCCTATAAAAAAAACAAAATTATACTAAAATCAAAATTCATAAAATTAAATATCATTTTTTTTTCTCTCCAGAGCTTTTCCCATTACGTCTCAAATCCTAGAATGGAAAGCTGCTGGCACAGACTTGAATCAACAAAAACAAGGGGGTTGAATCAAATGTCTAAACTTTGGAAGGTTACTCAGAGAATGCAGACCTCTGCCAAGGCATGTCCTATATCATAATGTAAAGGCAGTGTGAATTTTCCCAGTCTGGAGCATTTTCCAATTATTCCGACACCACATGAATGCAGCACAACTGCTTATCTGGTGTTAACAAAAGTGAAAAATAATTTGTGTATCCGCCCCATCATTTGGATCAGTTTCAAAATTGAATAGGTTCTTCTTGGCCTATGCTACAACCTTCCACCACGTTCCATCAAAATCGGGGCTGTAGTTTTCTGTAATTCTTCTGACAGACAAACTAACAAACAAACAAACAAACAAACAAACTGAACCGAAAACATAACAGCCTTGGTGATTGTAAATATCCGCTGCGAACATTATGGGCCCTATCTTGCACTCAGAGCAATTGCCTTTGTACACCGACGCATGTATCATTCCTATTTTGCATCCGACGCACAGCGGACTTTTCCCTCCACTGACGCACGTCGGTAAATTAGGTAATGTATTTGCGCTCCCGGGGGCGGTTCAGCGAAAAGAGGAGGCGTGTCCGGCGCAAACGTTCCCTGGTGCTATTTTGCAGTTTCAGAAACCAATTCCGCCACTGACCAGGAAAAACCTGGTCTAAAGTCAGTGGCGCGTTATTCAGATGCTATTTGAGGGGCGCATGCTTGGCCATAATGTAGCGTGTACACAACGCGCATACACTTCTCTCATCTAAACGGACGCAGCAGTTCCCATTTTTGCAAACCATACATAATTACAAAGGAAAATATTACTGAAAATGCGCTTCAGGTGTTTGGATAGGTCAGGAGGCACTTTACAGTACAGTCCTCAAAAAGTCGCAGCATTCTTTGTGGCTTGTTGTGATTTACACAACATTTCCATGAATCATAGATGTGTTGATGACATAAATGAGGAAATATTAGAGGACTTAAGGAGACGTGATGTTGAACTACGGCGGGATCTGGTCCAGGAGTAATGCGCGATGTGCTCCTGATGGAGCGGGTGGACGGAGATGGAGTGGGGGGAGGATGAAGGGGCACAACAGGAGCAGGTGGTGCATTTGGAGGCCCACGCTCCATGGCTGCAACAATCCTCTCCAGACTTGAGGAGATACGCCCGAGAGGCCGCAGCAACATCGCCACCCAGCCAAAACGGGCATTTATTACTTTGCCGCATCTTGGACAGCTCCCGCTGGCGTACGCCAGGCAAATCCGCCGTTATAATAGCAATCCGCCATGGAACAAGCGCGCCTGCTCTTAAAGGGAATGTGAGATGACGCTCTGATTGGTTTATTGCACGTTACGCCCAAACCACACCTAGCTACTTCAGACCAACCCATTTTAGATTTGTGTCAGGCGCAAGAGTCATTTATCCCGCCGGTATAATAGCAACAACGCCCGAGATCTGCCCACAAAGCTACTTGCGTTTTGCGTTTCATACTTGCGTTTCAGATCGTTAAAATAGGGCCCTATGAGTATAAAGCAGTTATGACAGACATTAGAACATTGGTTCAAAACGTTTTACTATTTTTTACTTTGCAAACCACCTACTTTCAACCTTTAAAATCCACAAATTGTGATTCTAGATTTCCTGCATAAAAGGTCCCACTTAAAGCGTAACTCTCGCCAAAATGCATCGTAGGGTATTTTTGTGAATGTATGTGAGTCAAACTTTAGTTTAAAAGCATATTTAGGACCGAATCGCCATTTTCAAGATTCACCGTATTCTCGTTTTTGGGTCAAATGGCCTTTTGAATGGGAGTGCTAGGGGCACTCTCATGCTAGTCTCAAAATACCTATTTTCAAAATACTAAGAAGGCTCGACACAACATGAAACTTTGCTTCAAGTATCACCAGGAGCTCTACACCTTAACGCAAGCATTGACAACATTGTTTTTGTACACCGATTTACTAAAAAGAAAGTTTTTGAGCAACTCACCGCAGCTGTTGTTGTTTCCGGCCGCAGCCATTTTATCAGTCAAAAACAATTGATTTCCGAATGCAACGTAACAAGGAGGAGAGTAAAGAAACCTCCTAAAACTTATTTCCTTATAAATGCACGGATAAGTTGTTGTTTTGTCGTTATTGAAAAACAATATTGACCTTGTAGTTGAAAAAAGGAGACTCATATGGAGTGCGTTAATTCGCATTCGGATATCGACTTGTTTTGAATGCCAAGGTGGTAGTGGCCGGAAACAACCACAGATGCAGTGAGTTGCTCAAAAACTTTCTTTTTAGTAAATCTATGTACACAAAGAATACACACTGGATGCTTTGTGATCAGATCTGAGAGTGAGCCAAACCATCTGTACAGTTTGTTCGCATTTATGAGGAAGTCACACACAAAGACGTCACAGTGAGGTCTGATGTGTTGGTGATTACACTATTATGCAAAGACTTTCGTTAAGATGAGTTCTCCTGGACCTGATGTAAGTCATTTTGTTAAGGCCTTAGATTTGCCCAAAATAAATACTGAAAACACACAACACACACACACACACACACACACACACACACACACACACACACACACACACACACAGGCTTCCTCTGTGCAGCACCAGCTGTGTTGAGGCTCCAAACATTTAAGTGTAATAACATATGGAGGATATGCGTGCCTAACTGTGTGCCACCGTGTGTGTGTGTGGGCGGTCTTTCTGCAAGTCTTTGCTTGTTGCTGTTTTCTGCTTGACTGGTGTGTGTTTGTTTTTGTGTGTGTTTACGTGTGTGTGTATGTGTGTTTGGCTAGTGTGCACACAAATTGTCACTGTTGTTCAGTCTGCTTGTCAGAGTGTGTGGAAAGTTGCCGGTTTACATCCTAGGGCAGGATAGACAGTATCAAAATACATACAATGATTTATTGTTATGATGTGAATAAAACAGGTATGATTAAAACAAAGTTAAACTATGAGTAGAAATGACTAGCTACACAGGCAAACATAATAAAAGTGTTAGCACTGTACTGTCTATAGCTACATCTAAAACAAGCCTAGAGGTGTGTTTCCAGGGTGTGTGTATTTGTTGAGTGTGTAGAGCTCAGCAGAAATTAAGTCACTTAAAAACCTGAAACAACACAGTTGCATTCTAATGACACTTGCCTGCAGCAGTCAGCAACAAAAAACAACTCTGACCTTTGACCCATTTACTGCAGACTGCCTGTAACATTTGTGAAAATGTTTAAAGTGATTCTACTCTTGACCTCATTAGAAACCAGTCAAGAGAATCTGAATCTGATGCACAATTTGCATCATTTAAAAAGCAGCAATTTTACATTTACATTTAGCACAAACTAGCACAAGATTCTTCTCGTTGTAATTTTTTGTGTTCCTTTATACTTTGTTTATCTTATTGCGTATCATATTTTAGTTATATTATGCTCCTCAAGATTCTCTGTTGAAATTCTAAGTTGAAATTATGAAAACATATGACAGAAATAAATGTTCAAACTAAATGCAAAGCTGTAAAACTTTGGAAAGCACTGGACAAACTCACTTTCAGCATCAGCCTCAACAACAAAGAGGAAGTGAAACTAAAAACTGTGTGCATGTGTGTGTGTTTGTGTGTGTCTCTGAGGACAGCTGGGAACATCAGGCCCTGCCCACCGCTCTACTCTTATTGGCTGTGCTGTTGTCAAGCGCATTTAAGTTGCTGCTCAGCCAATCAGAACAGAGTTAGAATTTCCCTTGACAACCCACAGTGTCTTATCTGTGGTGACATCACATGGCCCTTTAAACAGTAGACCGCAGAGTTTAAATGGCTCGATGAGACAGAACACACCTAGAACAAGAAAAAGTTTCAGACCTGCGTGGGTTTAGAAGTTTGGTTGACAGTTAACCTACTTCCGGGCTCTTTAAAAAGTTTAAGACAATGAAAACCTTGTGACTCGCACAATGCATTTTGTATTGTATTTTTAAATGTATACATTTCTCATAGGAACTTTGCATTTGTTAAAGACACTCATTAATGATTTTAGGGGCACACACAGCTGGAGAGGGACAATACAATTCCAGGAGTATTTCATGAAAGTTCAATATGAAGTTATGTTATCTCTGTACCTTAACTAGTATTGTGTATATTTCCATATTAGTTGTCGATATATTCAATAGTCAAATTAGACAATTTCCTGTGTTTATTGTACTTGATGAATCGTGGTTGTGGAATCCACCAAACCCCTTTTTTCAGAGTAGGTAGTCTTGTTGAATTCACAATAAGACCACAATGAAGAAGGCTTGAGGCCAAATATTTGTAGCCTTTGGATAAGTTTAGTGAGTATGGACTTTTTTCTACTTTTGTGTTAAGTCAAAGTAATTAAAGACATGCACACACTGAGTAAGTTATTTATATTTTTCACATATGAGGAACTTTTGGTCGAGGACAAAAGCCCTAAATAGAATGCCAAATACCCAACATGCACATCTTTTGGTAAAAATGCATTAACATGAGGAAGACGGGCAATCTCCACACAAGGCTGAGATTTGAGTTACGAGGCAACACTGCTAACCCCTGAGCCGTTGTGGAAAAATAATTAAAATCCCTGTGATTAAGAACTATAAACAGATCATGCCATGAGACAAGAGACTGGTAGCATCTGTCTCATACTGTAGTAGTGGAACCACATTTCCTATAAGCTGTGTTTGCAAGAGGTGGAATCCAGGTGAGGGGGCAGATATTTTGTTAATGGCCTTTGCAGAGGGGAAACTCTGGATTGTCCAGCCACTGGGTGAGAGGGCACAGCCAAGTGGGTTACTGACCAGCTGGACAAACTCTGGGTATTCTGTTCCAAAATGCATTATTTATAAACTCTGAAAAAAGAGCTGATATATATACTGTATATATATATATATATATATATATATATATATATATATATATATATATATAAATTCATTATAATAATAGTCATTCATTGATCACCTATGGTAAAATTCGGTTATATAAGCACATTTTAGTTTTTTATGGCTTCCACGAAAGTTCAAGGATGTCTACATTTTAAATTACATTACATAAACATTACATCCAGGGTAATAATCATGCCAGTGCTTGTATGTCATTGTAGAATTGTAAAATCTGCTGGCACTAATATCTTATTATAGTATCACTGTGTGAAATCAGGATGTGTTTTTTCAGCAATACTCTGGTTTACTTAGAGCCACACTTAAATGATTTTCATGACAAATAAATTGTCAAAAATCCACCCTATAAAGTACATTTTTTCATCATTAAGTGTAACAGTTGACAAGTAAAGCTTATGACTCTGGGGCGGTTGGTTAAATTTGAAACTAAATTGGTGTGCACCTGCAGAAATGGGAAATAAGGACAATGTCATTTTTTAACACTCTGATTTTGCAACGTGACCTTTTGAACTTAGAGTTGCTGAGTGTTTAAAGCTGGTGGAGATAAAATCTGCTGCACGCACTCCCATGCTGCCGGCAGACACACACTACAAAACACACAAACCTACTGTGATGCAAAAGGGTTTCCTGTGTTCTTCAGTTCAGCATGTGACTGATCACCCACCACCGCCTCTACAGACTTCTTTACTGTACATGAAAACATGCTGCATCCTGCCTTTTGTTTTTTCTCTGTTCCTCAACACTTTACTGATACTTGAGAAGAAAGTAAATGAATTTGCTCTATGTTCTGCATCTGTCTGCCATTTATATGTGTGCTTGTGTGACCGTCTTTCAGCATGATACAAATGGATGTGTTTTGATGTAAGATGAAGACAGCAGTAAGTCAAAAGTTGATTTACTATGGAGTTACAGCTATGCACGAACACATAACACTTGACTGTTAAGTTGCCATCTAACCTACTGCGGGTCAGTTTTGCCAAATTATCGCACTGCACGAGCGGATAACTGGTTTAAGTATTTAGGTGCAACTTGGTACCAATGTGATGTAATTTTTCCCACATATCTGAGTACATTTTAATATTATGTTTCAGGATTTGTACATTGGACACAGATAGGTAAGGTACTATTGATATGACGATTAGCACCAAACCCTTCAATCCTGTGTAAATATACAGCAAAAAATAAAGTTCATAGCAATTTACTCTGACACTTATGTAAAAACCTGATTAAAAAAATTTGCTGAATAAATAGTTGAACACAACCTACTGCATGCACAAACAGTAAACAACTATAACAAACTATTTAAAGTATACACATGAAAATATGTAAATTCACTTTTCATTAAGAGGGGGTTAGGCTTGTGCAAATACTTATAAAGTCCAGGGAGTGCTGCTTCTATTTTTTACCGTCTGACTGCATCTGTGCTAATATAAGGAAGTTTTCTCACATTTTCCCTTTTAAACTTCAGAAAAGAGTCAAGCTAAAAGGGTGTCCTTGAACGAGTAGGAACCTAATAGGAAGCTTGGTAACCAAAATACCTCACAGCTCTACAACAACAGGAAAAGGCCTTGTAAACTTGGACAACTCGGGCTAAACCTTGTTTGCTCACAGAGAAACACATTCTGGCTTAAATCGTTTCACTGCAATCAACATATACATAAAGTGTGTGTGAGTGTGAGTGTGTGTGTGAGTGTAAATGTGAGTGTGTATGTGTGTATATAACAAGTAGTGTTGGTTTTCTCTCTTTGTGAGTACCAATTTGAGTTTTTGAGAATTTTTACCTTCTACAGTCTTTACTTTTACAAAAGGCAGTTACAGTATAAAGACTTCTGTCTCTTAGTTTAGTAATGGTTTAAAGGAACACGCCGACTTATTGGGAATTTAGCTTATTCACCGTAACCCCCAGAGTTAGACAAGTCCATACATACTCTTCTCATCTCTGTGCGTGCTGTAAGGCTGTCTGACAGCTCCAGCGGCATCAGGCCAGCACAGAACATGCAGGTGAATGGTTCCAGCAATCCTACTGCTCCGAATAAGTGACAAAATAACGCCAACATGTTCCTATTTACATGTTGGGATTTATAGAGTCACAGCGTGTACAAAAAACAACGTAACACGAGACACAGCAGTCTTCTAACTGTAAACAAACCGGAAACTATATTCTCAGGCGGAAGAATATAGTACTTGGGCGGAGTGATATGCTCGCAGCAAGCCTGTCTGAGAATATAGTTCCCGGGTTTGTTTACTGTTAGAAGATGGCTGTGTCTCATGTTACGTTGTTTTTTGTACACGCTGTGACTCTACAAATCACAACATGTAAATAGGAACATGTTGGCGTTATTTTGTCACTTTTGTCACAATTGGGAGCAGTAGGCTAGTTGGAACCAATTACCTGCAGGATCTGTGCTGGGCTAAGCTAATGCTGGAACCGTCAGACAGCGTTACAGCACGCACGGAGATGAGAAGGGTATGTATCGACTTGTCTTACTCTGGGGGTTACAGTGAATAAGCTAAATTCCCAATAAGTCGGCGGGTTCCTTTAAGAGAGTAGAATTAGGATTTGAATAAGATCAAGACTTTCGACTCAAAGTTGGAATTTGGTTAAGATACAGGGGTACGACTAGAATTATGATGTTTAGGTTAGGCATGATGTGGTGATGCTGGATCTTTCTTTAAATGCTGTTTATCATGTTAAAGGTCTAATTCATTACCAATAAGAATGAGAAGCATCAATCAAAGCAGCTGCAATTAAATAACTTCAAACTTCAAACCAAAAACTTGAAAGCTCTTACTACTCACTGTAGTCCACCCAAGGTCAGAGAATGATCTGAAGTTCAGGGTCAGATATCACAGAGTGAATACAGACAATGGCTGGCCCTCATAAGTACACTAATCCTGATTTGTGGTGTGTGTTTGTGTGTGTGTGTGTGTGTGTATGTATGTACATATGGGAGGAAGAAGTCAGAGGAAGGAGGAGTTGGGGGGTGATGGAGCTCCGAGCGCTGGCTCACACTGGTTTGCGCTGCTTTTCACTGACCCAGCTCAGGGGGAGCGGAGGAGGAGGGTTCATTTAGCGCCTTGACTGCCCTTTGCAGCACACATGCCGGGCATATATATGCATGGAGAGAATGCATGCAGTGGCCATCAATCCCCTCCATGTGTGAAGAATCAAGGCTAAGATACTGAGGCATGTCATATGGATACTGGTTAATGCATCACACTATAGACACACATGTGACATACATGCACACACATATACAACAGAGGCATATGAAGACGGTCATGGATCTCCCCTTTTGTGTGGATTTGAACTAAATTGAAACAACACAAAAGAAGCAGAAGCGAAAGTTATATGATTGTGACTTCTGATAAGTCAGAATCAGTAACAGCAAACAATTTTAACATATTTAATTAACAATTTCTGCATTTCTCCATTATACTGTAGACCTTTTGACGTGCACTGTAAGAGCGTAAAGCAGATGTATATAATCGATAATCAATGGAATGAGATTGTGATTATTTAAACAAGCTTCCCTAAGAGGCTCAACATATACATTTGTTTCATGTGTGCATGTGCACTTGTTGCAGTAAGTTGAACTGACAGGTCACTTGCACAGCTGTTTAACTCAAGACTTACTGCAGTGTTTAGAGTAAAGAAGCACAGCTGAGCTTTATGAGAGCCGGACAGAGACTCAAGTGTGTCTGTGCGCCCTGTTCTTTGGGACTGCAGTGCAATACTGTGCATATCTTATGGTCAGATAGTCTGTTCACATCAGGCATGTTGGGACAGCCTTATTTAGTGTATTTGTCTGTCCTTGTGAGAAGAGAAACAAATGGGTGCTTGTGAGTTACTGAGTCTTTACTTTACAAGCTCTGGTTCACTTATAATTGTGCAGCTTAAACAAGCCAAAATCAAAAATGCAACAAAGAGATTTGCACATTGGTTGTGACTAACAACAAACAGGTGCAGGTGGTGTTGAACCTTAAGGCTTTAGTTAAATGCAAACAAATTTCATGCATTTGTAATCTGATTACAAGTGGTCCTCTCGTGATCAGAGGTCAGAGATTCAACTTCAAAGGTTGTGGACTCTTTCTGTTTTTAAGATTTTTTTTTAATTATACTGAATGTTTTGCTAAGACCTCTGAGAAAAAAAACGTGTTTCTTTTGCTGTTAAAAAAAGTCACCTTGTAGTGAATTTACATAGTATTTACACATTCTGTAGGCCTTCTTCCTGTGGCTTTACTTCAGTGCTATGTAGGAAAGCAAAGTCTATCTAACCCACTGTTTGGACCAATTTATACTAGAAGGTTTCTTTTAAAGTTAGGCAGCTTAAAATAGAGGGGGAAAAAAAATCAATTTTTACAAACATTTCCACTGGCAAAATACAGCAAGCAAAAAAATGTGCTTTCAATAGATACATCTGCAGAGACATTTACTGTAAAGTGAGTTATGCAATGGAAAATCTAAGTAGAACTGCCTCGCCTCGGTCCAGGTGGAACTGATTTTCAGCTGTGTCAGATGGAGGAATTTTGCCAAGTATGTTTTAATGCATGTTTTTTCCAATAAATGAGGTCCTGTGGATTTAGATTTGGAGAGAAGACGCTCATTCAGGATTTGGGCTTTTTTCAACCACTAGTTATCCACTGAGCTCTTTCATGGCAACACCTTGCTTCTTATGCTTTCACACATTCAAACCTAACCTAACCTTTCTACTGTTGGCAACTGAGCTTCACCCTTGCTCAAAGGTACCTTGACGGTTGTCGCTGAGGGAGATCAGAGAGTTTTCATTTCCACTGTCTCATGGTCAGTTTGGAGTTTTGAAATTCCAATTTGCACAAACCTGCTTCTCAAGCTTGGTCTGACTCAGTTTGGTCATGGCATATTGAAAGAGCTATGTGCCACATTTTAAATTCAATTAATCTCAACCACATACATTTTGAAACACTAGTAGTATTACCATGAACAAATAAGACCATCACTGAAGAACTTGGCAGCATCAAGTGCCTCAGACATCTACCCTCCAGGTTAAATTTGGTGGGGAAATCTAATGGATTGCTTAACAGACCAAAACAGAAGGAAGCAAGCTCCCAGAGCGTCACAAACAATCTGAAATTATTCTTTTTAAGATCACAATTTGATCCATTAGGTTACAATAACAATGTAAATGTCTCAAAGAGACAAATCCAGCAGGAATTCAGCTAGCTCAGCCAGAGAAGGACTTTATGCATTTGTGCATTCCCTATGGGCCCAAAAATGCAGAAGCCAGAGAAATCCTGAAAATCCTTTTCTACATATGCACCCGGTGAGCAAATTTCATTGTAATGAATGCCATCCAAAAGTGTACATCCTCTTCAAAGAGAAGGGTGGGCAGAGAATAATGGGGTTTATGGGAAATGTGGTTTTGATCTTGCAAAACATTAGAGCTAGCAAAACTACTGGTGAGCAGTAAAGGTGACCAGTGGTGTGCACTGTTTCTTTATTAAAATTATAGCAAAGTATCACAAAGAATTTGGCAGGAATTTTAAATTCTATAAATAGCACCTTTATGTTTTCCTCCTAGTGCTGTGAAACAAACCTGGACTTCCACAATAGGAAGAAAGTAATGTGGTGATCTTATTGCATTTAGCTCAGCAGCTTTGGGCTGTCCCAGCTTTATTCAGCTGCCTTTGGTCACGCATAATAAAAGCAGTAAGTCAGCACAGAGCAGTTACTACCTCACAGTGCAGTGGATGGATGGCTGCTCTGCATGTAGTGAGGCTCCTGGCAGCGTTATGGGGTGAGGTCAGAGGTCAGGACTCTGATCTCCAGCACCTCCTCCTCCCCTGCTTCAGACATCCAATGAGAGCATTCACCCCTGTGGGCTGGAGACCCACAAATCAAGTTGGGGCCCCTTGACACGTTCAAGGCACAAAGAGGTCAAATCAACCATTTTTTAAAAATAATAATATAAATTTGTGTAGCAAATTTGTTTTTCTTCTTTCCAATTTCACCAATCATCTCACAACTTCAAATTCTGTTTTCCTAGACGTCCTTTCAAGGTAGAAATGCCTCTTGAATCACAGGACACTGTAACTTTACTGTCATTTTTTCGGCCTTAGATTGAGGAATTTCATTTCATAACAAGTTTTCTGAATGAAAACACTGACACAAAAAGTAATTAATGCAATGTAATGTCAAAGACCACCATATCTGAAATGGCTGAAATTCATCTAAAAAACAGTCTCAAACTTGTTTACAGCATCTGTCGAACTCCAACCCCTAAAATAGAATTGGCTGTGGTGCACGGTGATTCCATTTTTGCTCTGATGAGTGAAGATATGAATGTAAGTGTAATAATAATAATAATAATAATAATAATAATAATAATAATACATTTTATTTGTAGAGCACTTTTCATTGAAAAAAAATCAATCCCAAAGTGCTACAGGAGATTAAATATATATAGAAGATGTCTGACCTGTGAAGACAGCAGCCAGCATTAACTGGTCCAGGAAAGTAAGTTTAGGACTCGGCAGCTGGCTGAGTCCAGAAATAGTGCCAGTTTGGATGAGCTCTGTGACCGCACCTAACATCACATTGGGCTCGTCCCAGAGACAGAGACACCACTGCCTCTGACCTTGCTGCCCCTCTCTTATGAAGGTTTTGTAACAGCTCTCACCTAATAAAAAAAAAGCCCAAATGGCAGTCCAACCACAAGGTCCCTCACACACACCTAATGTTTCTTTACAAGTCTTTGCTATATTCTTGCCATGATTCATTAAAAAATTATCAATACTTTCCCAACTCTTACCAAATCACTAAACCAGAATGTTTATGTCCCTTTTTTCCTGACCACTCCCAAAGCAATCATGATTGCATATACACCCTATGCCAATGATTAAATACATAATCATCTTCATCAGCTTTTTCTTCTTCTCATCATCCAAGATTTTAACAGACTCAGGGCCAGATGTACTAACGCTTTTGCGCCCACTTCAGGCGTATTTGTTTTGCAACGTGTGCGTAAAAGCATGGCGAGGTATGTACAAACAGGCCGCACTGAGGTAAAAGAGCAGACTGCCTGTCGCGGGAACTGAAAATGGCAAATTGCGCTTTTCCGTGTCATGCATATGCATTCACGGGAGGGTCAAGGGGAAAGTGGGAGTTTCCCATAAAGAGATGGGAGGGGAAGCGTAAAGTGTGCCTAATTATGTACATACATTGGGCCCTGAGCGTCTTTAAATCCATCATTTCACCTAAAATGTAAAATGTTTGAGGCAAGGTTGTCAAATCATTACATGTTATGAAAGTAGAAGACATCATCATATGCAGTAATACTGAAAAAAGATACAAGATCTACAGCGTATAGTTGCCTGATGATTACACCCACTGTAACATGGAAACAAACTGTTCCACCAGAAATATATGTGTGTTCACTAATGTCAAGCATGTCTGCCTGATAATCAGTACACCAAATTTGGCTCTCCCAGGTCACCTCCTGAATCTTTATGTAATGTGTAGGGGAACACCAGCCCGTCACTGTAAGTCCTGGAACGTCCCGACATCACCACCACTGTCCCTGCCCTCACTCTGACGCTGTGGATCCTCTTACACGTCTGGGGAATGTGTATCCAAATTGTGGCGTCAACAAGCGCATGATGGAGCGCCAAAATAAAAAGTTCAGCCAGTCTGAGTCAGAGGAAAGATGAGGAGGACAAGGAAGAGGGAGGGGAGTTAGCAGGGGTATAAAGCCCGGAGAGTTGGCCTACGCTGGTTCAGACCGGTTCCTGCCCCCTTCCTCTTCTCACTTCACCTCCTCCTCCCATACTCTAGTTTATTCTCATCTCATTGCCTGTCCTGTTTTTCTTTTCCTCGCCTATTTTAATTTATTTTTGTCCCTTACTTCTTCATCTCCTTTACTTTTCTTTCCTGTGTTCTCCTTCCCTCCTTTTTTCCCCCTCGTAATTCCCATTTACAGAGGTTTCATTACAAACTTAACTCACAACTCCATGATTATGCACTGCTTAAAAAAGTTAACAATTCATCACCTTGAGATAGTTTGAATGTGTAAAATCCAGATTTTTAAAATGTTAATTTTGTAAACACTGTTAGCAGCACTGTTTTTCATAGACATTCACGAGAAGATCATAGGTTAGTGTGTTTTGGCAGTTGGAGAGAGTGCAAAGCCAGAGAGTAAATAAAAGTGTGATGAGAAGTGTGTGTGTGTGTGTGTGTGTGTGTGTGTGTGTGTGTGTGTGTGTGTGTGTGTGTGTGTGCATGAGAGAAAAAAGATAGAAAAAAACATAGATACAAGATAAAGAATCCTTCTCATGCTCCTTACTCCCTGTGGAGTACCCTGACAGAAAGAAACTTAGCATATATTGCCACACACCACAAAGTATCAACATAAACAAAATCACAAGGATACTCTGCTGCAGAACCCTTTCAGGCCTAAATGGACCAAATCAGAGACACGTTTTTCACGGGTGTAGTTTGAAAAACTACCTTGTCTAGAGGCTAAACAGAGAGAAAATAGAAGTGAGGGTTAACGTCTGATATTTACTGCCAGCTGTTGATATTCTAAACAAAGATGGATGGTTTGGTATTTCTTAGCAAAACTGCAAACTCCTGCTTTTCCTCTGAGCTGCAGGCTGAGTTCACCTGGAGGAGGCTGGAGATGTAAACACAGTGTGAGGCTGAACAATGTTTCTTCCTTCAGGCTGCTGGCCAGAGGGATTAGAGACTGTCAGTGGTGAGATCTGACGCAAAGCAACAGCTCAGCCAGCTGAGATGAAAGACTGATGGAATTCTTGAACCAAAGATGTGCCTTTGTATCTTCTGTTTTCAGTACAGTGTGTTCAAGTATCAAGTAGGGAAGTTCACTATAAGATTAAGGCAGTGCAGAGACGCAACAGGCACCAAAAAAGGAGAATAGAAAAACTTGTAGATTACTATTTTAAAAATGCCATTTTGTACCATATTTTGCTCCATGAGGAAGTTGGAGCAGACAGTGAAATAGATGCACACCCCTGCTATCAACAAATCCTTTCTTATCTAGTTATCTTTGGCTCTACACATATAGATTATCTCTGAAAATAAATACATTACAAAAGTTGTTTATAAAAGTGATACTGTAGGATCCCATGCCAATGTACCATGCACAAACAAGCAGCTCTGGTGACAGGGAAACATTCGATAGCTTGACTAATTCAGACTTGTTCACAGTCTGTGTGAGGTGGAGGCAGATTCGCTGAGCATGATGGCCAACACAGCATCTGATAGTGTCATCGACCAGCATCACTTATTTAAAGTGCAAGGCCTTTCTGTTCTAGAGTCACGTTGATTCTTTTTATTTCTACATGTTTTTCCTTTTATTGCAAGTGTCATCCTTATTTGGCTGTAGGAATATAGTCAACCACTCCGGCACTGGCTCTGACCGCAATAATATTGGCTTATGGTAGTGCTCCAGACAAAATCTTGTTTAAATAATGTCTTATCTTTTTTCCACAAAAAAGTTCAGTCAACCTGTTAAAAATTCTTAAAAATTGCATATTGGACCATAATTGGCTATCAAACTAGTTGTGATGTCACAAAATTGTGCTTGAACATACATGTCTTGAACTCAGATTTAAGCAAATGAATGTGAAAACAGCCTAGTGTGTGTATTCTCAACACATTCTCACTCCCATTGCGTAAAGTACGGAAGCTTGGTCAGGTGCCTTTGATGCTAAAAGTCTCCTTTAGCGTGATCTCTAAATGCACATTATCTAAACGCGCTTGGTCGGACTATTGGCGTCACTTTTGACGCCCAAGGGTCCGTATTTTACATGTTTGGGGTAAGAACGGGTTGGTATTCTGCACAGTGCAGGTCAAACGTCCAAGTGAAGTGACAATAAGCAAATCATATTTTTAGTAAAGGGGGGCTTCAAGAATAAAAGCTTTTCATGCAATTGCAGTCATTTCTGGGTAAAAGCATCAGCTAAATAATTGGTTAAAATGTAAAATGTGCCAATAATTATTCATTTCCCACTTTACGATGCTTACCCACTGTAACAGTTGTATATTAACATGCTTAGGAGGAGCAGTGCTAAAGCATTTGAGTATGTAAAATATGTGCAAAATATGTATGATATATAAATATATATGCATATGTACTGTTCAAGATAGGGAGGATGCATCATTGGACAGTATATGAATCCATTGCCTAAAATACTGGTGCTATAAATGCAACTTTTCAAGACTTCCAAGTTGTTCAATATCAATCGTGCAAGTCCTATATGTTGGACTTTACGTATGATCAATATTATCTATATCACTACCAAATAGTCTTTGGTCCAAGGCGATCTCTCCAGATTTCAGACAAAATCACTTAACTTTCTTGCTTCAAAGAGAATAAAGGGGTTAACATAAAGTAGTGGACATAAAGTTTCAATCAATATTTTAAAAGTTGCAAAGCTTTTTGGTAGAAATGCTAAAATCAAAATGAAAAATGATTTCTTTCTACAATTTTTACATAACACACTGCTCAGCTACACAAATTCCAGTCAACATTCCACATTTTCTATAACTTGTGGATGCTTTTGTCACATTCAGCACACAACTGTTGTCACTGGTTGCACTAGTAGAAATCAGATATCTAACCCTGGCAGCATTGCTCCACCTTTTCAACTACAGGACCACCAGCTACATGTTTACTAGACAAACACTGATCATCTTTGCCATGGCCATCTGTGATTTTAACTATTTGTCTAACCAAGATAGGTGTAAGAAATATTTTTGTCCATTGTGGCCACCACCAGGTATCGACTAATAACACACTGGGCGTTTCAAGGTGAGTCATGCGCAGCTGTCTGTCTGAGGCAGAGACCACAACAACCCAGAGACAGTCAAGTGACATCATCAAGAACTTCCTGTTAAAATACATTTCAACATCATTAACTGTTCTCATCACGCCCGGCAATTTGAATTCTCCACCCATAAGCAGACAGGGGAGAACTGATAATGATAGTTACATTTAAATAGCAATTTCTGCAAGTTACCACAAATGTGAAGTGTAAAAATAAACAAAACAACATGTAATCAAACAATCCTCTGTAATAAAGAGATCTCAACAGATTGCTGAGTGTAAACAGCTTTAACTGATCACAAAGGTAGGCATTATTACCTGGCTGGTTGTCAAAATATCTGAAGTAAAAAAAGACAAGGTGGGAGAAGGTGGATACAATAAAAATGGAGATTATTGACATATTTTATATAAATTCCAGTGGAAGATGATATAAGGGCAGATTTTCCCTTTAAATATGCACCTTCTACATACAAGACTACATGTAACTTGCAGGGAAAACAGCACAGTCATGTTTACCCATTACCCATTCTAGCAGTGGAGGAGGGTCACAGTGCCTTTAACTGATGTTTTCACTCAAAGCAAGCAGGGAGAGTTTCTGTGTTTTGCTTAAAGACACTTGACAGTGAAGAATTGACAGTGAAGAATTGTACCTGAGACCTTTCGATCACAAAGCCCACACTAAGCCACCAACTGAGGTGGATTCAATTACTGTGACACAAATGTTGCAAAATGGATCACCCTGAGTGACAGCCATGTGAATAATCTGCAGCAGTACATAGAGTAGAAGCCATCAAAATACACCAAAAAATTCACTGCCACTGCAACAGAACAGACAGTACTGGATCAAAGAGAAAAAATACTGTATATGCTGGATATCTTCTATTATGTAACACAGGTTTACTTGACAGGACAAACTGAAAAACAAAATAGGAATTTTACAAATAGTTCCCTCCAGACATGGAGTCGCAGAGCAGCAACCAGGTCTGCAGTAAAACATGCAGCAAGGCGAACACATAGTCACACTTGTACCTGCAGTGCCCTTTGGGGGACAATTTACCTTTGAGTTATTCATTCTTAGAAATGGGAATGACTGTAAAGAAATCCACGAAACTAAAACTGTGCTCAGTTTATGAGAAGTGCCTCAAATAAACATTATGTTGGGGAGATCAACTAACTGTTCATTTTATGTAGGTTATCAGCAATGGGCCATCAGTACTTGAAGCTCATTTGTGAGAGATACCAATAAATCTAACTGCTTGCTGAATAAATTTTACCACGCAAAGTCGATCAAGTTTGTATTTTCCCACTCCTTTTTTGCCTCTAACATAACCTTACAAAAAGGAACATCACATTTACAGGCAGCTTTGCTCAAGGGCACAGTGGTAGTTGTTGCTAAAGAAGAACAGAGAATGATACAGTTCTTTTTTTTTTAACCCAAACTGGCTTACACACAGGCTTACAATCCCATTTTCCAAAATATGATTTCTAGATTAAGCTATACTCTCTCCATTCAAATAAACAAACAAGATAATCCAGTTTACACTTCATACTAAGATGAAGTGATTGCCTGTCACCGGCTGCTGTCTATACATGACACTGCATGATCAGAGGATGTCGGTAGGGCTGGGCAATATGGAGAAAATCAAATATCACAATATTCTTGACCAAATACATCAATGTCCGTATTGCAGCGATATAGTAGGGGTGACTAGTGGTGCTTTAACAAAATATTTACACAATGAGAGTTTTGATAAATAATCATTAATTATGTGGATACAATGACTAAGTGGGTAAAGGCAAATCATAGAACAGCTAGAACAGTCTGGTAAATTCAGAAAATTACATCACTTTAATGTAATGTAGCCTTTAAAACCAGAAAAAAAGACAACACTTATGTCATATCACAATATTACAATATCCAAAATTTAAGACGATATCTAGCCTCACATATCAATGTCGATATAATAACAATATATTGCCCAGCCCTAGCTGTCGGTACAAAACATCATGTCCTGTCCATCCTGTAGCTGTCAAAACTCAAACCTTACATTATCACATTCACAGAGATACAGTGGGAGAGTTCAGCAGAAAAGTAAATCTGAGTAAAATAGACTTATTAAACAATAATTTAAAAAGAGCCAAGAGCATTTGCCATCTGTGATCATCTCCATACTTCAGCTGACAGGAAAACAGACTGATTAACGTGTTGTTACCTACATTAACGTCCCCATATTTCTGGTATATATCATCAGTCATTTTGTCTGCCTGACTCATGCATATCTGATGCAAAAAATAAAAAAAAAATCATAAATTCCAAACAGCACAACTCAACTTCAGTGTTCCAGTAATAAAAATAAAAAAACTCAAAACAAATATTTTGGACTTTACAACAACGGCCTATAATAGCTTTTGGTCAATATTATCACTTTTTGGCTAAATGGCGGTACTGTGCATAATTATAAAGGTTGTAACTTGTGACTAAATTTGAAGACAGTGGTTTGTTCTGGTGTGTTTTTAGCACTGAAGAAGATATTGAACTAAATTCAAATAGGCCTAAAATCCCACAAAGAAATCTAATTTTAAAAACAATGACATATATCCATCTAGACACAAACATTAGATGTTTTTTCACTGACTTCTGACATTTAAAAAGATTACAGTGGTTGACCTGATGGAACACCTACAGCCATTATTTAAAAGTTTAAAAGGCCATTCCTGCTATATAACCAGCTCCCATCTTGTTAGTGATTGACCCACAGGATTCATTCATTCATTCAAGGGGAGAAGCAATGCTTACTTGTTTTTTTGAGGTGGATAAAAAGCTAAACAATCATGAAAAGCAGGCGTAATATCTTCTACTTTTTTGAGATACAGATTATTAAACTGTGTATGTTAATTTCATCCTCCATCTAAATATATAAAATGAAAAGCACAAAGTTTTCTTATTTTCACGAATGCTAAATCAATGTCTGACTTTCATACTGACTGCAAAAGCAAACAACATTTTAATGAGCTGTTTTTGTCCTTGCCCTCTCCTCAACTCCAACCTGTTTCACCCAGATCACTGCAGTGCTTTAACCCTCACTGCACTTTGAGTTACAAGGCTGCTGACACAGAGAGAGAGAGAGAGAGAGAGAGAGAGAGAGAGAGACACACGTTGTGTGTCACCCAATGTGGAGTGGGTGTGCGGTGTTACCTATAACAGACTGCTGTGTCACACGACTACATAGTCAGCATAGCTCCCTGTTTAGACGGCTCACCCCCTCCTCCCATGTGCAGCTCTCCGCTCCACAGATATCAGCTGAGTCAGAACTGGATCTGTCTGAACTCCCTAAACTCACAGCCCCAGATAACGATGAGGAGGAGCTGCTTTAAAAGGTGTCAACCATCAATAAATCATCCCTGTATGTAAGATTATATGGCATATATGGCCATATGATTATGTTTCTATGTAATGTTTTTTTGGTGGGGTTTAAGGAAAATGTTCACCACAGATGGCATATTTGATTAATTTACATTGTCTAGCTTACATCACCATTAAATCTTCTTAAAAGGTGTCTGCTATCCACTTCTATGCTTACATGTACATTAATAATAACTTTTTTAACATGCATGTCTGGAAACGATCATATAGTATAACCGAAAGACAACCGGTCAGTCGTTTTTTAACCAAACCAGGCCGCAAAAAAACATTTATTATCCATAAATATCACATGCAGGACTCATGACCTCAGTATTTCTAAAAGCCTGCCTGACCACAGCCCTGATACTTCCACAGGAGTGAATTAAGTGTATATTACATAGATTTATTCACCTGTTTTCTGGTTACAGGACAGTTAAATCATGAGGTCTGTTTTGCACAGTTACTGTATTTTGGTTTTTGCAGATAACCTATAAAATAGTGTTTGCTGTCAAGCCACCAACTGTACAGTCACTTTTAATGACACCCAGTCATGACCTCAAGGCTGCAGCAGGTTGTATTTTTGATTTGGGTGTTGCCTTCAGAAAATTAGGCAGCTCCATCTATAACATTTAATTGATGTGTCAGACTCGAACGTTGCATTTTTCTGTTTGGGAACATTAAGTAAGCAAGGTTTTCCTACCGGTTTTGGATCTCCTAACCTACCCCTCATGTCTACATCCAAACAGCAGCTCAACATCTCCCAGTCTTTCTGCGGAAATAAAAACTATTTTGCTGACAGCTAAAGCTTGGCGTGGCCACAAGGTCATAAAGATAGCTGAGCCTTGTTGTGGGCTGTTATTACGCCTGATCAGTCATAGGTTGCTAGCCAAAACAGCCCTGATAAAGCAGCGCTGAATGATTGACGACCTACCTAAAAGAACCTGCAAACTTTTTTTCCTCATGTTTATTTAGCTTTAAGGGATTTATCCAAGTAAGCATTGTCCTTTCAACTTCACTATCGTGAGAAAATTTTGTGGTTACTACGATTAATATGAGTTTATTTGTTATTGATAATAAAATATATGTCCTTTGGCAACTGGATCCAATGAAGCCTGATTAATTCCCCTCAATTTAGTCAAGAGTGGTGCTAAAAACATGGAGATAATTGGGTGATTCTTACCAAGTGAAGACCTGATAGATGTTATCTGCTGCAGGATCCCTGCAGGGCTCACTGGACCTGGAGCTGAATCTGAGGCTGCTTTGATGATGGTGGAAGTGGGGCACAAACACTAGAGGGTAAATCAGACAGGCTGAAGTGAACACTAAAGGGGAGCACTAACAGGAACAACAAAAGTCTTCTGACTGTACTGACAAAATGGGAATATACATAGCCTATATATGGAGAAAACGTGTATGTGACCTTTTGCTAAGCTTCAATTTCTTTCATTCACATTCAGAGCTGCAAAACTAACCATCTCTCAAACAAGCCAAAGAAACAAATACAAATAAGCACAGGCAAACACACAAACACACACGCATGCACACACTGCAGACACACACACACACACACACACACACTTGTTCTTATCCAGGGAATAGCAATCACCACCATCAATTACAGTTGAATATTCAGTTATTTAAAGCTATTGAGTGATTGTGTGTAACAATGTGTCAAATTTTCCTGGACTGTAGAAGTTTCGGATGTCAGGCTATGGGGTCTCCCAGTAAAGGAAAAGAGAATAAAGGGTGGCCACAGGTTGACCTCTGCTGTCAGCTACTAGGTGAGCATCTACAGCTACGAACACAAGACTAGAGCTCTCTCTAGTGGATAAGATGAGTAGAAACAATAGAAACATATACTGTGAGATGAGTAGAAACAATAGTTGTTAAATACATGTCCATATGTTTCTCATGTCTGTATATTTTTCAAGAGAGGGAGGGAAAGGGAGATGCTTTTTTAATCTTTTTTACTATTAATGCAATTGTATAACAATTCAATCAAATTGTGTTGTGAAAGACAAGAAAATATGGATGAGCATTCCTATTGAAGCCCTGCACTCATGTTAAAAGATGTTAACCTAACATTAGGCCTTGTAGTTGGTATCAGGTTCTGCCATCATGAATCTACTGGTCCCTCTGACAGGCTACCACTCTCTAGCCCAGACCTAACAGTGCCCTGAAGCTGCCGTTAAATCCTACACTCACCCAAGCAAAGATCAGATACTCTGCATTAATTTACTTTTTTTTATTTTACTATTTTTATTTCATCTGCTAAACTACCAAGACTGGCCCCACTGCCTTGATGAGTAATATTCATCTGAATACCATGATAGCCTGTTCAGGAGTCAAGCAGTCATGCCTGCTTATCTAGCTCTCAAATAGAACAGTTATATCAGAAACCTTGGCATCTGATATTTGCTCTTAAAAACCCTACCCTACATGCCTCTGCTGTGATGTCCACCAACACAGTCCTACCTTTACATTTCCCCTTTCTATGAGCAGCCTGTTGTCCTTCTCTGATGACTGTATGTTCCATACACTTATAAATTGCAGTATTAAAACTGTCACCCCCTGTCGTGTAGCTAAATGTGTTAGCCTAGATGAAGGGCATACGTTGGACAAGTAAACTCATTTGACATGTCATAATTTGCACTAAAGTTTGAGGATGACCCATGTACCTAATTAATACCTTTGTGAAACTAACACTGGTATCCTCCCCCTTTTTGTAGCAATTATCCATATGTGTAAAGGGGAGGTCCTAACTAGGAACTGCACATTAAGCTTCACAAAAGGTAGAAATTGTTGCATGGCTATTGTATTTTATGCTTAGGCTACTGTCATGAAAATTCCCTTGATATTCAATTATTAATGTTTTATTCGTTGAATTGAACCTCATTAAGAAAACTTCAAGTACTAGCCAGTGTTAAAAGCAAAATGTTCATGTTTGTTGTTTTTTTGTAGAGCAAGCTAGCGTCGTGCACCAGCCTGCTTCTGTCTGACAGTTTAGGTTTCATTTTCTTTGAAATGAAATCTTCGGTAAATATTTCCCCGTCGGTCCTTTAACGCTAGTTGTTGTTATTCGCCACGTCTATGCAGCGGCTATTATATGGAGAAACGCAACAAATACAGGTAACGTTAGGTTATATTTTAGACGCAACGTTAAGTTACACAGGTAATATGTAACGTTAGCAACGTTTAGTTTCATTAAAAGGGTGGCAGTTAAGATTATAATTTAATGACTAACCTGCTGTGGTCAAAAGTTAACTTTTGACCCGTTTTGGACTGTGTGGGAGACGATCCCCAGCTTTGTAAACTTTCTTTAATGCTTGCAGCCACTCCAGTTTGTGTGATATTTAAAAAGCAAGCATCAACTAACGCTAGATAGCTGTCTGAACGTTAAATTGAGTTAGTTTCAGTTGGTCAGTAAGATTGTGTAGGCGCTAGCTACATTTGTAATACAAAGTTAATCTAAATGTATAGATTAATTCATTCTATAACCTCCATTAAAAATCTCAGTGTCAGTCTGTGTAGAAAATAAGCTACTTTTATATGCGTCATATGATCATCCAATATAACCAATATAAAAGCCGCACATTGGAGTATACTCACTAGATAGTCTCGCATTGCCAGACCTACAGTGCATACATAAGTTACACAGGTAAAAAAAAAAAAAAACGGTCTGGGTTTACAACCGACTTGGGCTACAAAGCTGGACGTAGCGACGCTGCAAAATAATCTCAGTAAGGAACTTGTTTTAGTGGAACATTTGCACTTTGCGAAAGAAAACGCCACATAAAATATTAAATGAATTTAACGGTTCAGACAACGTGAACTATTTAAATTAGCTGGATTGCAAAACTCTCTGGGACTTGGATTTCTCCATTTCAACAATGCAGTTGTTTTAGGTCACATATATAGTATTTTAGGTGCTTTAACCAAGAGCATTCAAGTTCATTTATGCTTCGTTGGTTTATCTATGCTCCCCCCGCTGATGTATGGTTTTCCCCATCAGCTTCGGCGGCGGCTCTACAGTTGCCCCACCCACCCCCTCCGCTCGATTTACTTCAGCCAAACCTGGTGTCAGCATGGCAGCGGGTGCCAAAGATGCTCTCAGCACACTTACAGACGTCAGTTCAACAGAGAGAATGGAGAATAAACCATTCTTTACATTCCCAGGTAAGCTAAGAAAAAGCTTGAATATTGTGAGCAGAGGAGTCTCTAGTGTCTGTATTCAGTGTCTACACTTGTGTTAAATGTTGTGCAAACTTTGTGTGAGAAGTTGAAATCATTAAAAGTTGAGAAAATGCAGCTAAAGCATTGCATCACTGCATACCAGTAATGTATTCAAACAAAGAAGAAAAACTGTAACTTCAACCAGATGATACAATTCCAAAGAATTACAGAACTGTCCATTGATTTCCTACATTTTTAAAATAATAATAATTACTTGGATGATGCCTGTTTTCTGACAGTCTAGTCCGGTCCCTAAACCAACCTGTGACTCTGGTCTGAGACTTGCAGAATATTTTTGTGCCAATAAACTTAATATCCCCCAATCTTTACAGCTACTTTAGCAAAACCTGTTATCAGCACAGCAGCGGGCGCCAAAGATGCTCTCAGCACAGTTACAGATGTCAGTTCAACAGAGATCAAACCTTTTTTTCCATTCTCAGGTAAGCTATTAAACTGTCAATGATCAGCACTGCCACTGAAAATGTACTTTATCGGTTTTCTCCTTTGTTTGGATGCTTGTAAAAAATAATTTGTAGGCCCAGTTTGGAAATGGGATACACAATTGTGTTCCAGTTTCCCAAACAGTAAATGCCTGCTTGAAAAATTGATGGTTCAATTGAAAAAAAAAAAGATAACGCTGGCAATTGATTTCTTACATGTTACAAAATCATTACTTTGATTATGCCTGCTTTGACATTTGCTGGACACATCTCTCAACCAACCTGTCTCATCAGAATGTTTTTGTGCTAATAGACTCCACTGTTGCTCCTGCAAATATCTGGGTGTGACGTAACTGTGTTTTGCCACTTATCTACAGAATAAAAAAAACAAATTGAAATAACAAATGCAAGTAATTTAATAGTGAACTTTATTTTTATGCATTTACTCTTCAGAAGAGGTGAAACATAGCAAATGCACAATATTCATTACTCTTAAACTTAACTTAACTCTTAAACCCTCCTCAGCAGCTCAACCAACATTGGAATCTCAATGGAGAGACATGGAGTGGACAGAAGAGTGAGTAAAGCTGTGAACTTCAATTGAGTCAAATTTGTAATTATTTAAATTCATAGCAGTCAAATAAATATATTCCTTCTCATCTAAAGTGAAAAGAAAACCTTATGTTGAACACTATCAACTAAATTCTAACCCAGGCAAAAGATGAGCCTGATGAAGACCATTAGCTCCTACAGGCCGATCTGTCATGAGGTGACTCGGGCTCGGGTTCTCCTCCTGGGCCCGGTCGGTTCTGGAAAGTCCAGTTTCGTCAGTTCAGTTCAGTCGGTGTTCAATGGAAGAGTCACCAACCGGGCCATGGTGGGCTCCTCCTTGACCAGCTTCACCAAGAAGGTACAAGTGAATCAGTAACCGAGAGAAATTACTAAAACTATTGGAATTTTCTTGGTGGTGGGAGTAAAATGAGCTGAAATTCACTGTCCGTCCATCAATCGTCTTAAGCTTATCCGAGGTCGGGTCGCGAGGGCAGCAGCTCCAGCAGGGAACCCCAAACTTCCCTTTCTTGAGCCACATTAACCAGCTCTGACTGGGGGTCCCCGAGGCGTTCCCAGGCCCCACCTAGTCCTGGGTCTTCCCCGAGGCCTCCTCCCAGCTGGACGTGCCTGGAACACCTCCCTAGGGAGGCGCCCAGGGGGCATCCTTACCAGATGCCCAAACCACCTCAACTGGCTCCTTTCAACGCAAAGGAGCAACTGCTCTACTCCGAGCTCCTCATGGATGACTGAGCTTCTCACCCTATCTCTAAGGGAGACGCCAGCCACCCTCCTGAGGAAACCCATTTTGGCCGCTTATACCCTGGATGGATGGATGGATGGATAAATTCATTGTTAAGTTTCTTAAAATGGGGAGATACTGAAAAGAGAGTGGACCTCATCTGGCATTTGAGCAAAACACTGAATCCCTACTGGATTCAAGAGGGTATCTTAGCAATTCATCCACAAAAAAAGCAAAAGGCCACTTTCACTTTCTTAGAGGTCTGCCACGTTGTGAAAGGCCCTCGGTGCTACAGCTACAGATGTGCCTGTACTCGTTGGACACAAATATCTTCAAGATCAGTTTAAAGTTTATTTGGAACACATCATCTCAAACAAAAATTAATTTTATTAAATTAAAAAATCAAACTTTGACAAAGACATCTTTACTTAATGTCCAATTACTAGCTTTTCTCAAGCTTTCAATCTTATGGTCTTTGTCAGTGAATGGCGTTTACATGGTTAACATGGAGACACTGAACAAGAATGTCTCAAGTTTGTTCATCAGAAGACCGTGTGGTGCAAACCTCCAATCAGCAGGTAGTCTGTTCCCATGCCTTCAACTTTCTTCTTGTTTGTGTCAGCTGCAGTCCTTCCACATCCATTGTCAGAAGGGAGAGGATCCTACTGGACTGGTGCTGTGCGATATTGTGGGCCTTGGGGGTGGAGAGATGACCGGACTGACCCTCTATGACATCCTGTCTGTCATTAAAGGTCATGTACCTGAGGGACACAAGGTGAGCAGAATCAGTATTTTAATATTGTAGTCTTTAGCTACACTAGCAGCATAGCTCTAAAGATGGCATTGTCGGTTGTTTGGTCCACCACTTTGGTTCAGACTGAAATATCTAACCAACCACCAGATGGATTGGCACATTTTATGCAGACACTCATGGTTCCCAGAGGATGCATCTTTGGTGGTCCTCTGGCCTTTCCTCTAGCGCCACCAGGAGGTTAACATGTGTGGTCTTGAGTGAAATGTCTCGACCATTATTGGATGGATTGCCATGAAATTTGGTACATGTAATTATGTTCCCCTCAAGATAAATTGTATGAAATTTGGTGATCAACTTACTTTTAATCTAGCGTTATCATCAGGTTAAAATTATTATTATTTAAATACATTGCTTTGATTTGACGTAACTAAATACCTGTACAACTAATGACATGCCCATTAGCCTCAGCTATACTTTTTGTTTAGTGCTATTTGCTAACACGCAACATGAGTTTTTTGAAAAAATCTCTTCATTTCTCTCTCCCAGTTTAGCCCAGATCAGCCAGTGAGGTCTGAGACTGTGGGCTATGTGAAGAAGCCAAGCCTCAAAGACAAGATCCATTGTGTGGCCTTTGTGGTGGACGCCTCCAAAATCCTGACCTACCCCAAAGGACTTAGCACCACCTTCCAGCAGCTCCGAGAGCACATTAGTGAGCTGGGTAAGAAAAGGACAAACAAGCAGTCAAACACAAACTGATTAAAGTCCCTTAGCAGAAAAAAAAATGGGCTTTGACATTTGACAAAGCTTTACTTCTGTCAGTTTTAACCTTAATGTAGTTTTTATGGTTTTGAATTTGATTTTCCGCAGAGGGGCTGATGTGCACAACAACTTTGGTCTTGAAAATTTCTTTAGAGATTATCTGAACGAAAGCGCTGTCAGTGACATTTTATTGCAGTGAAACCTTAATGACAGCATTGTATTCTGTTAGGTGTTCACCAGGTGGCTCTGCTGACCCACGTAGACCAAATTTGTCCAGAAACGGCCAAAGATGTCACCAAGGTTTACGAGAGCCGCATCATTCGGGACGTGGTATGTTGAAATAAACCATATGCAGTTTAATAAATGTTCATGTCCTGTAATTAAACACTCCAGTTTAATAGTCTATTAAAGTGAAAAGGAAGTGCACAACCCACATAACCATGAATGTAGTGCATGATGCAGACCTATTACCACTCACAATATTACAGATACAACATTTGCATTTTATTTTTAATTTACAAGATAGACTTTATTTTATGTATTACTATGGTGTGGTGTAACCTTTTAATTTCAGTGGGGGGACAGCTTTTCTAGGTAGTCTACAAATATGGATATAAAAATAAACAGGTTATTTTACTAAACACAAGTGGAAGAATCAGAAATATACAGACTGCTTGTGGCATATAATACAAAAATAGCCAAACTATACAGGAAGGTGAGATTACCATGCAGACTACAGGAGAGGAAGTGTGACCACAGTTTTGTTGGATAAATGGAAAAGTTGACTTTGGTGCTTATTATTTTTGCTTATTTAGGTTCACATTACCAGATTAAAATCCAAGAAAGGCTTGGATACCCAATTCATATGACAATTGGACAAATTATTATGACCTTCAATTTGAATAGATTAAAGTTAGTTTGGGGGTGTAAGGTCACAACAAATTACAGTCTGTAACTATGAAATGTGTCTAGACTTGCTTACATTTTCAAAAACAAAAAGAAGAATTACAAGCCATCAGATCCTTTTTACTTTGTGATTCTTCTCAGGATTATTTTCAAACTAAAAGTACTTCTGTGAGAAATAAAAAAAAAACGGCTTAAGATATTTTTTTCTGTCCTAATGTCACCCAATTTGACATTGTTCTTAACCAGCTGAAAGAAGTGATTACTGATGGTGTGAAAATCTTACAGTCAGGTCTTTGTGTGTTTTACAGATGAGTAAAGCTGGAGCTTTGTTAGGTATGTCCACCTCCTACATCGTCCCGGTGAAGAACTACTCGTCAGAGTTGGACCTGGATGCGAGCACTGATGTGCTTCTGCTTAGTGCGGTCGACCACATCCTGCAGTATGCTGAACTGTATTTCCAGGACAATACACCACAACACACAGGGCCAAAGAAAGACTAAAACATTAATTTCTGAGCTTTTGAAATATGTCTTTCAAACAATATTAATAAAGTCATCATTCACATTTAAATAACCATTTATTGTTTTATGTCAAATCTTAAAGAGCAACCTCAGATGAAGGATTTTGATTTCAGCCACTCCTAGTGGTTATATCAAATAACTTTCTCATAATGGTTTTTACAAAATTTATAATTGACAAAATGGTATAATTCAGAATAAAATCAGAAGTTTGTGATATTTAATTTGTAAGTGTGATCTGTTCTTTGATCCCAACAATTTCTACAAACAAAATACAGCAATTAGGCTGTATATGAAAGATTGCTGCATTCCCATACTTAGAATTTTCTCTTTCTGTAGTTAGGAATAAAGTGTATGAGTGGCCTGGACCTGTCATAGTATGATGATAAATATTCTCTCCTCCAGATGTCACATCTCTTTGGCTTTTATATTGTTACTGCACAGATAGTCTGCCTGTGCGATTGCTGATTTCCAAAGGGTGAAAACATATATTGTTTGTAAATGAACAAGACCCAAATAATACATGCACTCTATTTTGATCTGAATTAATTTAAAGTTTACAAATGTAACAACCCTTTGAAAAATCAAATGAAGAAAAAATGAAAAAATTCTCAATTAAAGGTTGCTCAAATAAAATCAATATTCTGTTCACAACATGCATTCATCATCATCATGGCTGGCCAATTTACTGTGAGGTTCAACAACTTTATTTTAGATTGTAACTAAAATAAAACATTTTAAATGATTTTATTGGCGTCTATCGTATCCTGCTTTCATCCACAGCCAGCCAGTCTGGATATGGCCAGCTGCCTCAGAAAAATGGTTCCTCTGTGATCTTTACGGAGGTAGGCCATGACGTCAAATTGATTCTCTCCATTGCATTTGAAATATTCCCTCATTAGGCCTATACAGTATGATGATAAATATTCTCTCCTCCATCTCCTCGACTGTCACATCTCTTTTGACCGAAAACATCCATTGGATCCCTTTTATATTGTTAGTTTTGTTCTTTATCTGTCTCCAACAGTTTTCATTTAAAAATCAAATGGCCCATCTTAATTTACGTTACAGCCCTTGCTCATTTTGAGGTATGTTGACGCCTGGTGGGTAGATCCAACTGCTAAATTAAAATTTTGATACAACGATTGCTGATTTTCCCCGGCTATTGTGACCATTACACAGGACATGAAACACATTTAAATAATGTATATGCCTACTGACAAAAAGCATAGTAGCATGTTTTTTTAAATGAACAGATAGGCTGTGATTTCAAGGGCAACCGTAAACAGCTCTGGATCAAATCAAAACATTTGACAGCAGACATTGCACTCTATCTTGAAACAGGTGGCAGTAACATTTTTAGGCTTATTAGATATATAAATTTTTCAGAACGAAATTTAGTTTTCGATTTATCCGAACAAGGTTAAAAAGCCACACAACCTTTTTCACGGCAGACGTTGACATGTATATTCAAAAGCATTAATGATGGCTGCATTCCACTTAGGAGATCATGGCCCTGGTATTGTTCATGCTGACTCACTGAAACAGCTTACTGGAACACTTAATGGAATTGAGCCATCGTTAAGGTTTTCAATTTCAGCTGTGCTTTTCCTACTATGACAGTCAAAATGTCTGATGTGAAAAAGGTCCCTGCATTGTGTGCAAATAGTTTAGTGCTTGGTAAAACGACATTAGTAGGCCTACCTAAACAACTATTCACAGTTTTAAACGGAGCTACACTTAGCAAACACCTTTGAAACGCACATTGGAATTTACACAGGGAAATGCAGACACAAACATCAGTTTTATTTTGAAGGCTAAATTATTCCAGTCCGCACTTCCAGTTTCGTTTCTGAAACTGCCTGCCTGGCATCGTATCTATATATGCCGACTGTAAAGCTGCTCACCATCATCAACTATCTTGAAGATAAGGTAAGGCTGAAAATATTAACATAGTATAATATATAGCTGGCTAATATTAAAGGGTTTCATCAGTGAAAAGATGCTAAAATGGGGGTGGTGTTGGAAAAACATTATCATAACCCGAGTATTTATCCCAGCTACCATTAGTAAGACTGGCAAACCAGGAAAACGAAAGTTACTGTTCTGGCCATTGACATATGGTTCTGCCTTAACATAGCCCAGAGCCAAATCACTCTGACATAGTCATATCAAGGTGTGGAAAATGATTTTTTTCAGTCGGACAGAAAATATTTATAGTTTGTGTCTGAACATGTGCTAGGTAGCTAAAAACAGGACTGCAGGACTTTCAGTGTCAATCATAGATTTTAAATAAAACACAATTTTATTTTATACATTGTTATGTTGAAGATTTTAGAGTTAAATCGAAAGAAGAATAAGAATGTTCATATATCTATTAAAACAACAATTTTTCCACACATGGGGGCTTAAAACTTTAATTTAGTGAAAAGTATTTCTCAACATCTGATGACAGCAGCTACAGTGGACCAATTGACGTGCGCTTTATCAATCACAATAATTATAGGCCTGTGTACAGTATACATTATGGTAATGTTTCATCTGAACAACCCAGTTTAGGAATAGAATATGTAAACTTAGTTTTTAATTTCAAGTATAGTTTATCATGCTATTGTTGAATGGTTCTTTAAAGTTTTTTTGTGTAATGTAGTTTTATGATGATTGCATCAATGGTTTTATTGGTCTTTAATATCCAGAGGGATTGACCAAGCTAAATTAGTCTAGATATCTTGCATTTCTAATGCATCTGTGTTTCTTTTTTATTTAGACACCAAAGTGAGAAAACGTCAAAGGTTCATTCAGCCTCCTTTACATACTTCAGCAGACCAGCTGTGCACTATGAACTCCATGTTAACCAATAGCCAGCAGAAAACTATCTGCTCCCAGCTGGGAAGAGTCAAACTCCAGCTGCTGTACAAGGCCAGCATCCATGGTTTCACCGGTGCAGCCTTTCACCAACGATGTGACACCCGCTGTCCCACAGTGTCTGTGGGCTACAACGCCTCTGGTTATGTGTTTGGAGGCTACACCAAACAACCTTTCAGTCAGTCTGGACAGTATGTGCACGATGACCAGGCCTTTCTTTTCACCTTCAGTGGAGAAAAGCTCCTCAAGTATCCGGTCACCGGTCCTGCTAACGCAGTGAGAATGATAGCTAACTCTGGTCCATATTTTGGAGAAACATTAATTCTTGTCTATGGAAGCCAAGCAGTAGTCTATAACAATCCAGAAAATGATTACAACTTCAATGCTGCAGAAATGCATGGCAATGACCTCAAACTGACTGAGTGTGAAGTCTATGAAGTTTCTATAAAGGGTTATAATAATTTTACTTTATTTTAATAGCTACATATAGGTAAATATATATACATTTATATTTTAGTTTATATATATATATATATATATATACAGGCTACTGATTTTTTTTGTATTTTAAACTGCTCATCTTTTTTGTTTCTAACCTGTAGCACTTTGAGATATTTTGATGAAAAGTGCATTATAAATAAAATGTATTATTATTACAGTTGTCTGTTTTATTGAATTTTATGGTTATTATTTAATCTTGTCTCAATGTTTTTAATTGGTGATGACGGGGTTCAGGGGTTGAGGGGATGTGTTCATGTTGTGAGCTGTATGTTTTGGGTTTTGTTTTAAAACAAAAATAAAAATGGTTAATTATAAAATATGACATCATGGGCATTTTATGATTTAATACATTAAATATGACATTTTGCCTATAAGATATAAACAGAATAAGGGCAATGAACACAAGCTATATTCACAGAGCATTCCCTCTCTGATAATCGTCCTGCATTAGAAAACTACGTGGTTAAAACCACCAATGTTGAGTTAAAAATTAAAAACAATATATATAATGCAAAGAAAAGTTCCTAAAAATGAGAGGAAATCTCATCTCTGTTGCAATATTCACAGGACATAATTTTGTATTTTTTAAATGTATTTATTTTTTAACATTGTTATTATCGTTGACTATAATAAGGTATATCCTTGAAATATGTCACAGGAGCCACTGAGGTCCCCCCTCCCTGTGTAAGCCTACAGGTGACATGGGGATTTCATACTGATGTGGTTGTCACTCTTCTTTCTTTGCCTTTTTAATACTTCAGGTAATATTGTTGGACTTCTCGTCAAGAAATGTTAATACAATGTTTCATCTGTGTGTGTCAACCCAAACAGCAGACAAAAAGATTATCATTAATATCATAAAATATGGTGTGATATTGATACCATGTTTTGTTAAAGAAAAAGGTACAGTTAAATACATGTAGGTGGGTAATATTTTTTTTAATCAAATTTGATAAGATCATTGTTTTATAAAAGTTGTTTTTGCTTTTAACAGAAACCACCGAACTTGAGCGTCCATGGAGAACTATCACCTGGGAATCTGAGTAAGCTACCATCCTGCACATAATGCTTTTAACATGCTCTGCTACAGTACAATATACAGTGTGACAAATATTGACAATCTGGAAAAATTGCAGTGTTTTAATCATTTAAATTTAATATTGAATGTGTTCACATGTGGTGGAATGCAGTGCCGCTATGTTTGACTCATAGACTGCAAATTAGTGGACAGAGCATGTGTGACGTCACCCATTGGTTTGTGGAGATCTGCTATGAGTCGTCGAGTTTGCTGTTACGGGCGCAGCCATCCTGGTTGCAGATGTGACGATTTTAGACGAGAGGGAGGAGCCCTTACACTCTACACTCTACGTTACACACTTTCACTGGCAATCACATCATAGCCACGCCCTAAAACACCCCCTGCTTTATCGGCAATTTTAAAATCAACAAGACCATAATTCATAAAATGAACATCATTCTGTGTTGCAGAAGACTTAAAACTAGCGATTGAGACCATAAACTCATTATGAAGATGTTTACTGAGGTCATAAATCAAGTGAGAAGTGGGTCACTTTCTCATAGACTTTTACAGAAACCAAACTCCTTTTGCAACCGCACGTGTCTCCCCCTGCTGGAATTCAGATGGAATGCAGGTTTAAAGGAACACGCCGACTTATTGGGAATTTAGCTTATTCACCGTAACCCCCAGAGTAAGACAAGTCGATACATACCCTTCTCATCTCCGTGCGTGCTGTAACGCTGTCTGACGGTTCCAGCATTAGCTTAGCCCAGCACAGATCCTGCAGGTAATTGGTTCCAACTAGCCTACTGCTCCCAATTGTGACAAAAGTGACAAAATAACGGCAACATGTTCCTATTTACATGTTGTGATTTGTAGAGTCACAGCGTGTACAAAAAACAACGTAACATGAGACACAGCCGTCTTCTAACAGTAAACAAACCGGGAACTATATTCTCAGACAGGCTTGCTGCGAGCATATCACTCCGCCCAAGTACTATATTCTTCCGCCTGAGAATATAGTTCCCGGTTTGTTTACAGTTAGAAGACGGCTGTGTCTCATGTTACGTTGTTTTTTGTACACGCTGTGACTCTATAAATCACAACATGTAAATAGGAACATGTTGCCGTTATTTTGTCACTTATTCGGAGCAGTAGGATTGCTGGAACCAGTCACCTGCATGTTCTGTGCTGGCCTGATGCCGCTGGAGCGAATTATGTACTTAACAAAAAAGTGTGAAATAACTGAAAACATGTCTTATTCTAGTTTTTTCAAAGTAGCCACCCTTTGCTCCGATTACTGCTTTGCACACTCTTGGCATTCTCTTGATGAGCTTTAAGAGGTAGTCACCTGAAATGGTTTTCCAACAGTCTTGAAGGAATTCCCAGAGATGCTTAGCACTTGTTGGCCCTTTTGCTTTCACTCTGCGGTCCAGCTCACCCCAAACCATCTCGATTGGGTTCAGGTCCGGTGACTGTGGAGGCCAGGTCATCTGGCGCAGCACTCCATCACTCTCTTTCTTGGTCAAATAGCCCTTACACATCCTGGAGGTGTGTTTGGGGTCATTGTCCTGTTGAAAAGTAAATGATGCTCCAACTAAACGCAAACCAGATGGGATGTCGCTGCAGGATGCTGTGGTAGCCATGTTGGTTCAGTATTTTTTTTTTTCAATTTTTAGTAAATCCCCAAAAGTGTCACCAGCAAAGCACCCCCACACCATCACACCTCCTCCTCCATGCTTCACGGTGGGAACCAGGCATGTAGAATCCATCCGGTCACCTTTTCTGCATTGCACAAAAACACGGCGGTTGGAACCAAAGATCTCAAATTTGGACTCATCAGACCAAAGCACAGATTTCCACTGGGCTAATGTCCATTCCTTGTGTTTCTTGGCCCAAACAAATCTCTTCTGCTTGTTGCCTCTACTTAGCAGTGGTTTCCTAGCAGCTACTTGACCATGAAGGCCTGATTTGCGCAGTCTCAGACCATTGTTCTAGAGATGTGTCTGCTGCTAGAACTCTGTGTGGCATTCATCTGGTCTCTCATCTGAGCTGCTGTTAACTTGTGATTTTGGAGGCTGGTGACTCTGATGAACTTATCCTCAACATCAGAGGTGACTCTTGGTCTTCCTTTCCTGGGGCGGTCCTCATGTGAGCCAGTTTCGTTGTAGTGCTTGATGGTTTTTGCGACTGCACTTGGGGACACATTCAAAGTTTTCGCAATTTTCCGGACTGACTGACCTTCATTTGTTAAAGTAATGATGGCCACTCGTTTCTCTTTACTTAACTGATTGGTTCTTGCCATAATATGAATTCTAACAGTTGTCCAATAGGGCTGTCGGTTGTGTAGCAACTAGGGGTGGGCGATATGGACAAAAAATAGATATTTTTTCAGATTTTGACGATAACAATAATTAGACGATATCCTTTAAAAATGTGTTTTTAAAAGTCAGAGTTACTTAATCACTGATGATGATAATGGGTACAATGTTGAATGAAAACAGTTATTTATTTTCTTTAAAATAATTCTTTAAATTTAAGTATTCAAGTAAAAACAATTCAAAGACAATACTAATACTATACTAATTGAACTAGTATAGGAACATTGAACTCTGAGTAAACATTCAGTTGTTCACCTCTGCTGTAATGTAAATTGTGCAGCATACAAGCAAGATGAAATCATAACAATAAACAAAGGGCTCTGTTCTCTAACCTATTGCACACAACCATGTCCTTATTGGAAGCATTCCTGGAGATGAGACAGGGCAGTGTCAGGCCAGGTTCTGATAGTCCTTCTGACCGGGATTTATGCTGGGATCAGGATTAGTTTATTTGATCTGCCTGGCCTAAGTGAGGGAGAGGAGCAGTTTTGTGTGCTTTCTTGATGTTAGAGTATACATGGTCTAGTGTGTTCTTCCCTCTAGTAGCACAATCTACATGCTGGAAAAAAGCTGGGGTGTACAGACTTTAAGGACGCCTTGTAAAAGTCCCCTCCAGGTGATCGCGCTGCAGTTTGTTCACTATGGTTAGCAGTGAGCCAAACTTGTGCTAACGTTAGCATCAGAGGCTACGTAGACGGTAGTGTGCTGTTTTCGTAGTAAATAAAATGGCCTGTATATTACCAACAGGGCTCCAGGTCAGGTGAGACGTGCTGGGCAACGATCCTGTAGTCGGTACTCCATTCATTGTGCACAAAAATGCAGTCCTCCGCTCCGCCTCTGGAATTATTTTCTTATCCTGCCGGTAGCTAGCTTGGCGTGCTAGCACCGACAACAACCTGGAGTGGCCGGTCTGGCTATGTCCTCCGGGATGTTATGAGCCGCCTGGAAGGCTCTCGTAACGGCTGTGCTGTATCATAGTCCTGTATTGATTATTTCAGTGTGGCTGTAATTGTATAAATATACAACGACAGGAGAGCTAGCAACCGCTGCACAATCGCGCGCCGCCATCTTTGTTGACATGAGTGAATGTGTAGCGTTCCAATCGGTTCCAATGCGTGTTTTGAAGTGTTTTTTTCTAAGTAATTTAAATACTCGATAATGTCAATTTGCACATCGTTAACACAACAATGACAATATCGTAAACGATATATATCGCCCACCCCTAGTATCAACCTTTTTTATCAAGGGAAAAAATTCACTAATTAACCCTGACAAGGCACACCTGTGAAGTGAAAACCATTTCAGGTGACTACCTTCATTGTAATTTATTAAAGGGGTGATAGAATGCAAAACTGATTTCACCCTGTCATAGTTGAATAACGACAGTTCGGTGGGTAAATAGGACATACATAGAAGCTCAAAGTCCCACTGACACCCCTTTACTATGAAAATCTCATATTTTGAAACTGCTGAAAACGGGCGAATCTCAACAAAGCTGGAAGTTGACGTGAACCTCCCAAAAACCGGAACCTTTGTCAGCCTATGGGTGTATTAAGAGAACGGTCATGCCCCAACATTTACATAGGCTACACAACTGACCTGAGATCAGGTAGTCTTCTGAATCTAGGTTGCGCAGATCTCTGCTATTCCATTACAAAATGTACTTCTGAAACTTTTTTATGCGAGAAATCAACTATGTAAAGCTCAAATATGGGCCGCTTTACGAAAATGGATGGCTAATTGCAAATTTTGTCCGACTGTGTGTCGGAGTTCAGCGCCGGTGCTGCCTGTGTTGCTGCCTCGCCGCCCAGCCTGCCTTCCTTCACACACCCCGGCCTGCTATGAGGTACTTGGAGCTCCGTCACGACTGGCAGCCCACAGCACTCCATACCCGTGCAAAGTCACCGTCTCTTGGGGTAGTAGACAACTAAATGCCCCTGCTCTGACAGAGCTCCAGGGCCTGAAACTCCCCTCTTCCTGCTAGCTAAATGCCCGGTGTATGTGAGTGAGAGCGCGGTCAGCGAGCTTGTTACACCAGCAATCTCTTACCACAGGTTTCAGTTAATCTTTTAATGTGTGTAATTATAATGTGTTGAGTTATTTAAACAAACGATTGGGGAAATACACGCCTCTTGTCCGCGAGTCTCATTAATAGAGCCTGCGGCTGGATCGAGCTAGCTAGCCTCCTCTTAGAATTCCTCTGGAATTCACAAATATTCATTAACTTGAAATCGGACACCGTTGTTAGCTTTATAAGACATTTATTTTTATTTAATTTTATTTTTTTATTTTTAATTTATTTTAAGTGGCTTGACGAAATTCAAACTGTAAATATACTCGGAATTACGCCGAAAATGAAGCTAACTATCACACACAGCTAGGATTGAAGGGACAGTCGCAGCTAACGAAACCCTTACAGCTCACAAATATTCATTAACTTGAAATCGGACACCGTTGTTAGCTTTATAAAACATTTAGTTAGATGTTGTATAAGTGGCGTGACAAAATTCAAACTGTAAATATACTCAAATTACGACCAAAAATGAAGCTAACTAGCCGCAATCTTGTACACATAGGATTGTAGGAACAGTCGCAGCTAACGAAACCCTTACAGCTCACAAATATTCATTAACTTGAAATCGGACACCGTTGTTAGCTTTATAAGACATTTAGTTAGATGTTGTATAAGTGGCGTGATGAAATTCAAACTGTAAATATACTCAAATTACGACCAAAAATGAAGCTAACTAGCCGCAATCTTGTACACATAGGATTGTAGGGACAGTCGCAGCTAACGAAACCCTTACAGCTCACAAATATTCATTAACTTGAAATCGGACACCGTTGTTAGCTTTATAAGACATTTAGTTAGATGTTGTGTAAGTGGCGTGACGAAATTCAAACTGTAAATATACTCGAATTACGACCAAAAATTAAGCTAACTATCCGTGATTTGTAGCTACACATAGATAGGATTGAAGTGACAGTCGCAGCTAACAAAACACCTAGCTAAACTTCACAAATATTAACTTGAAATCGGACACCGTTGTTAGCTTTATAAGACATTTAGATGTTGTATAGCTAAGTGGCGTGACATTGTGTGTAGCAAGTGGTAAGAGATTGCTGGTGCAACAAGCGTGCTGACCGCGCTCTCACTCTCACACAACGGGCCATTTAGCTAGCAGGAAGAGGGGAGTTGCAGGTCCCTGGAGCTCTGTCAGGGCTGCCAGCCTAACGGAGCTCACAGCAGGCCGGGGTCTGTGAAGGAAGGCAAGCCGGGCGGGGAGGCAGCAGCACCGCCGCTGAAGTCCGACACTTACCATATGTCTTACCATATTTACAATTAGCCATCAATTTTGGTAAAACGGCCCATATTTGAGCTTTATATAGTTGATTTCTCACATAAAAAAGTCTCAGAAGTGAATTTGGTAATGAAACATTGCAGTGTCTGGAATATGAGATTCTGTCGCTTCTCTAATGTGCGTGTATTGGGAATTCGCTCAACCAATCAGCGCGCATCTCTAATGTCTGCGTATGGCAATTCGCTCAACCAATCAGCGCTCATCTAAATATTCACGAGCATACCATATTTGGAAGAAAAGCTCTTTTTACAAATAGGGCCAAAACACAGGGATGCATAAGGGCCAATAAAATATCAACCAGGCCATTTTCAGCCCAACCAATGTTGCATACCCCTTTAGGAGACCATAAGGAACAGTGTGAAATACTCTATATAATCATTCTATCACCCCTTTAATAAAGCAAGATTTCTGCTCATCTCCAAAACTTTGTGCACAATCAAAATATAACTCCTCCCATCTGTGTTCTCTGAGATTTGGAGGAGTCGTGATATTTTGAAAAAAATATGGCTATTACAAGAATAAAGTCACTATATTTCAGAAAATAATCTACCTGCACCATAGTCTGTTGTGCATTACGTGATTGCTCTGCTGATACGGTAATTCTCAGACCTTCTAACAGACACAGAGCCCTGTTTGGGTCACTGATCTCTGAATGAGACAAAGTTTAGGGAAGTGGCTGAACGCTGCTCTACGTCGGAGGTGGGAAACTGAAACTACAGCAGAAATACACGGAGCATAAACACGTCACATCTGCTGCAGCATGTCAACAGCACAGCGCATCCATAAACCTGAAGCTGCGCAGCTTTTTACAGCGAGAGTGGACACACGGGTCTGCGCCACAGGAATTTCAAACTAAATCATTGGTATATAATTTTGTGTTAATGGCATCAATGTATTAGACTGATTTGGCTATGATTTCTCCAAAAATTACACCTTTCACAGAGCTTTCCTCATCCACATAAGCCACTTTCCGACCAAATAGTTACAGGAACGTAGTAATAGGAAAAGTCCACTTCTAAGCAGATCCACTAACTACTCTCCCTCAAAACCGTTTTCCATTTGCATTCACACTGGCCAAGTGGCCATAGGAACTATAGGAGGGGTAAGGGAATGATGTAAGCACGGCAACGGTCTTTATAGTGTTAAACTCAGAAAACAAATACACCAAAAATAGTATGAACTAAATACTAAATCTAATATATATATGTATATATATATATATATATATATATATATATATATATCATATTTGTCATAATTTAAACAAGTCTCCCGAAGAGAAACAGGTATCTTTCTCTCTCGTGTGTGTGTGTGTGTGTGTGTGTGTGTGTGTGTGTGTGTGTGTGAGTGACGGCTGGCCAGTGAGGTTGTCAAGCCCGCAGGGCACGATTGTGGAGTTTAACTCCGAAAAGACCGTTAACCACAGGTTCTCGTTAATCTTATGATGGACATGTGTTGTGATATTTAAACAAATGAACCGTCAATGGCGAAATAAAAGCCTCTTATTTATGAGACCGGTCTGAGAGACCTCCAGCTTACAGCGGGGTCTCTGAGCAGGAATGTCCAAGTGACAAGCTAGTGGCCGGGGCAGGTGCCTGCTGGCTGTCGCCTGCTGGCTGTCGCCTCACTTCATGGTGCTTCTCAAAATGTTGTCAGAAGTGAATTTAGTGATGAAGAAGATGGCGAAAATTGTTAAAATTGTCCCGTTGTTGGTCTGTCTGTGCCGGAAACTCAACCCTCGTTGACCTAGGTCCCTATACAGAAAACGGAACAGCGAAAAGACCCTGCCCTGAAGTTGGCGCTGAAAGGATTACAGGAACTGCAGCCAGAGGAACTTAAAAATCCCCAAATTTGTCAAGTCGGAACACGAGAAAAAAAGGGTTCTATGAATTTTATGTTCTAGGAACTACAAAAATCCGGTTGCTAGGTGATGGCAACAAATACAACATGGTCGGACCCCGCATGTTGCTACCCGTTCTATCTAACTGCGAGTGCATTGGAAAATACTTTTCTTCTTAATTTGCATGTGCCATTCTGGGGCTTTTTTTATCCTATTATACTTATTTTTGTAAAAAAAAAAAAATGAGAGCGAGAGATCCGGGGCTATATATAAACATTCGGGGCTGTAGCCCCAGCAAAATCGGCTGACGCCACCTCTTGGTCTGTGTTCATAAGAGACAGAATTTAACAGTTATTATTATATAACTTTTGGTACGCACAATTCTGCTGATTGACCCTCCTGTATTTCTCTTTTGTCTCCCTTCTCTTTCTTCTTCTACCTTCTAAGAATGTCCAGCTCAATGCTGCACAGCAGCTATAATGTTTTCTTGTTCCTACAGGAAGAAGAAGGAGCTGATGGAGACTATTAAGACGTACAAACCCACAGTCAGCTCTGTGCCCCAGGCTCGGGTTCTGCTCATTGGACCAGTTGGAGCTGGAAAGTCCAGCTTCTTCAATTCTATCAACTCTGTATTCAGAGGCCACGTCACCAGCCAGGCCATCGCTGGCAGCTCTACCACCAGTCTCACCACAAAGGTTACTTCCTGCCTGTTAATGATTTCCATTCGTGGTGATTGATTTCAAAATATAAATCCTGCCCCGTCCCCATGTTGTGGATTGTTAGCCAATCACTTTGTTTTCGACAGTTTCGTACCTACTCAATGAAAGCTGGCCGAGACGGAAAACTTTTGCCAATCATCTTGTGTGATACCATGGGATTGGAGGAAAGCACAGGGGCGGGGCTTGATATAGATGACATCAGCAGCATCCTTAAAGGTCATCTGCCAGACCGTTATCAGGTAGAGCTTTTTGTTACATTTAGCAGGATATTGAATGTATGAGCCGTTGATTTAGCTTTAGTTAACTCAAACTGTCCCTGTTTTTCCCCTGAACTGTATGACTCAGTTCAACCCCTCTGCTCCTCTGCATTCGGAGACCAGCGGCTATCGTAAGTCTCCAGGGCTTAAGGACAAGATCCACTGTGTGGCCTATATCACTGACGCCTGCAAGGTCTCCATCATGCCCACAAAGCTGGAGGAGAAGCTGAATGCTATCCGCAGAAAAGTCAACTTAATGGGTCAGTAAAATGTAGTCCCATTTCATTATAATGAAGAATATTGTAGATGCACACTCAAATATGCCATAGGATGACTACCTAATTTAAAAAAAAGCACCCCCTTGCTTTATAAGCAGTTTATCAACACTGAACTACTAGCTTACAAGTAGTAAATGCACTATTTCTGCTACCCAACTGCATGCTTGCGCTTGTAGTTTTTCCATTGGAGCTGTAGTGTGTTCTGTTTTCAAAAAGTAATCCTTTAACTTTGTAAAACTCATGAAGGTTTCAACTTCTTGTAGCAACTGTGGAAAATGTATGCACAATATAGCGTCCTCAAACATTTTCACAATAGGGCAAGAACAGCAGTGTCTATAGTCAACCCCGTTCTCACTCCAAACTCGTAAAATATGGACGCATGGGCAGTGTCTGTCAGCGTCAGATACGACAAAAAACAAAAAAAAACACCCTTCAGCGTGTGTGTAGAACCACCGGACAGAGCAGCAGCTACGCAGCGCTTGAAGATGATGTAGTATTAAAAGCGACAACGGTAGCAAGTAGTATGAAAGCCCAAAATTCTGTTTTGGTGGATGGGTCAAATATCACGACTTTCACCCCAGAGACCGGGGATCGTGTCCTGCGTGTCACTTTTCCTAAACCCAACCGTCCCGTTCTTGTCCTGTGTGTCACCGAAACTTACCTTTTATAAGCCCACCCATCATCTTCCTTAACCTAACTGCTTCAAAAGTGACGCCAGGGAATAATTAATGAGTAAATGAGTGATTTTAGTGATTTGAAACAGTTAATGTTAATGTTAGTTAAAGACATCTGTTATTTAGAATTGTCTGTCAACCACAGAATGGTTATTATAATTGCAACACAAATATTTTTTAAGTATTTTAGAAGTGTTACCTCAACATTTTGACAGCCGGATACTTTTTGGAAATGTTGTTTCTGCTCTGGTGTTTTCAGGGATTCCTCAGCTGGTCCTGGTTACTAAAGTAGATGAAGCCTGCCCTTTGGTGACAGAAGACGTGAGGAACATTTACAAGAGTGGCTACATCAAGGAAATTGTGAGGATTTTAAGAGTTTATAGAAAAAAAAAAAAAAAGAGTGTTTTTTGTACTGGATTGAAGAGGTATTAACACTAATTTGAGATTTTCTTCTTAAATTCCTAAATTGTGGAAAATCATACCTTAAGGACTCATGTATTGTAGTACTTGAGCAAAAATACATGAGTGAGATGGCAGGTAACCAGTAAGGGGTAATGTAGAGTGAGACAATTATTTTTGCGAATTAGAACCCCGACATGGTGATGAAGGACCCAGAAGCATAAATATTTAATCTGACTTTTGTTAAACAATTATTAGCCTTGTAATGGGTAGCCATAACCAAAACCAACTTCTAATGCTAAATACAAAAATCATTGTGGTCTTTAGAAAAAAAACTTTTTATGATCCAGATGCAGGAGGTCAGCGCCCGGCTCGGTGTGCCACTGTCCTGTGTTGTTCCGGTGAAGAACTACAGCGAGGAGTTGGAGTTGGACCCGAACAGTGACATCCTGCTGCTCAGCGCCATCATCCAGATGCTTCGCTTCACAGATAATTACTTTGATGAGATCAGTGACCAATTCAGCAACATTGAAGTCAAAGAATAGGAAGTATTAGTGCAGCATATCTTTATATCCTGTCCAACTGGAATGAAATGTCTCTCAAAATGATCTATCCATGCATCCATCCATTTACCGGCAGGTGATCCTGCCTAATGCTAGTTCACTGCGCACTTCCTCCTCTGAGTTTTCCAAGCACCCCTTGGAATGATGGGAGATGTAGTGCCTCTAGTATTTCCTGGAACTGTGCAGCACCTCCAGTTTGTGGCTCCAGAAACTCAGTGAGCTGATCCTTAATTTGATTGTCTCTTAGCTGCACAATATCCATTTTCTTTCTCATTTGGTTTTAAATAATTTATGTTTGAAAATTATTATTATATAATAAAAGGTGATTTGAATTTTTTTCATTAGAGGTCTAAAGAAATATTATTATTATTATATTATATATTGTTGGCTCATTTAGTGGGACATTTAATTACAAGTTAAGAAGTTTGACAAGCCAACACAGATTATTGAATGACATACAGAATATGTGGATTGAAACTGACGTCATCAAGACACTGGTGCCAGCATGTGTTTTCGATGTAAATAATTCTTCTGAATGTTGCTGCAAGAAGTTGGACGCAATCCTAATGAATTAATCATTAACAACTTGGTAAATGCATATACAGGCCAAAATAATACTGGTTACTGTGTTCAGAACCATTAGACTAATGAAGAAATGTATTCACTGTTTCATTGTGAAAGACCGGCAGTGAACTGAACAGAACTGCCTGGCCTGTTAAGTTCACTACATTCTCCCAGTCTCCCACGATGAAACCGTGAATATATTGCATTCGGCAGGGTGTTAATTCTCTCTTTATTAATAAGGATTGCTGATACTAGATTTCGTTCTGACTCCCACTTCTTGCAGCAACATCCGTATGGATAAATCACATCGAAAACGCAAGATGGGGTCAGTGCCTTGATGACATCAGATTTTATTCTATATATTCAATATGTCTTCTATTTTTTGACTGTCTTTCTATATATTCAAACTTTCACTGTATATATTCCGACTTTCATTCCGTTTTTTTAGTTTTGGTGTTACGTTATATGTTGTTTCAGCACTCCTTGCAAGTTTTGACTGCTGCAGTAGGTGCACACACTGTGCTGTTCAATGCAATGCAAAATCAACAGTTCAAATAGTCAGTCATGGATAATTGAAATAGACCACTTGGGTTTAATTCAGTTTCAGTTATACACTCTGGGTTTTGGTGTTTTGACATACCTTACATGTATTTACACAAATTAAGTTGCATCCAAGTTTACAAATTAGAAATTTTGTCACAGAAATACATTTTATTTTGTATGTTTTTTACTGTTGCTCAGTGAGTCCATACAATGGGTAGGCAATATAATTTGCACTGCACATACCTTTCAATTGGACTTGTTTTTATAATTTTTCAGTTTTGGTTTTCTAACTTCCTTATTAGTATTTGATGTTTTTTGTCAGGAAATAACTTCCTAGTTTCTCAGATGTTTGCATTGGCAAAAAAAAGTAATTAATCACGTTTATTGTTACGTTGCATGCTATGTATTAAGTTTGTTCTTTGTAAACACACTCAGTGACAATAAAAGCTCTTGCTGACCAGACTTTAGGTGGTGGGGAATTTAGAAACTTAGAAAATCTTCCTATTCCTAAATAAATGAATTATATTTAGAATGAATGGATAGAAAAACTGAAACTTATTGCAGGTCAGACAGTTTTGTACAGCAAACAGTGTTCGAGTCGGACCAGCTGAGGACCAGTAAACTTAAAAATAACTTATGGACTGAGCACATTGCATTTAACATAGTGTATTCTTTTACACTGAAGTAACTGTGATGCTGTAGCCATCATGTCGGGTTAATGGGAAAACGAAACTTAAAAGTTGTTAGTCAAGACAGCTAAAATGTGTCTTTAACTTCCAATAATCACCTTCAAAATAAAGTGATTTTTGTGAAGATTTGGACTTAAAGTAAACATTTAATTCAAAGTGGTACACGCTCGAACACTTTTTTTATAGTAATTTTGATGAAGGAAGTAAAAATCAGATTAAAAACCTTTTTTGTAGGATTTTTTTACACAATCTTATTTTGAAGGCAACACCCTAGTAGTTCCGGTTTTATTCAGGCCTGTCTGCTGCATCAGCTGCCGATGCGCAGCGCACCTTCATCTTCCTGAAAAGTGATTCAGCTGCGTTTTGGTTTTCCCTGCCTTTTTTCAAAGAAAGAGGTAAAGCTGCATTATTATTTGTCATACTTTTGCCAGATTTAATTATGAAGTTGTTGCCGACCAAAACAGCTGTGAGGTAGGCTATTTCAACTTACCAATATTTTACAACTGATGCCAATTAGATTTTGCGCACAGGCGCTGGTTAATTGTTGCGTAGCCAATATGACTGACGATTAGTCAATTTAATCTGGAGTCTGATCTGTTTAATGTGGGCGTTTTTTCCAAACTAAATGTAGCCTAAGCAAAATTATGCCAATACAATTATACATTTTTTTATTGGAATGCTCTGTAGACACGTGCGTATTTTGTCAACTGAATTTTACCCTAGGTTTTATGAGCAAAACGAAAGTACTAAAATATGGCCTCTGAAGAGTTAAATCACCCAGCTCAGTGTCAACAGAACATGTTATAAGTAGGCTATAGAAGACTGAGACAATACTAGCAATACTAATTACTGCAATCATTATTATTATTATTATTATTATTTATACAATGTTTATTGCTGTTTATTGTCTTAACTTGGAACCTGAATTATACTAGTTGGATCCACTTATTTATTTATTTCAGGTTTATTTAACAGGAACAATGCACACTAATAATACATAAAAAAATGTACAGTGTGCCAGAATTAGCCAAAAGGCTGTTTTACATATGCTGTCCCTGGACAGATCGTACAATGTCACACCTAAAAGGATTATAATAGTACATAGAAGTTTAGTCCAATACAAGTAAAATTGACTATAAATGTAAAAAGAAATGATCAAGCATATAAATAAAAACAGTTGGCCAATATCAACATCAACACCAACACACACAAGCCACACTGTCAGTCCAACAACCTCATAGGCGTAGCACAAGTGACACAAACAGGCAGGACAGGAAAGACAAGATAGCAGCAAGATTTTGTAACTACATGTAATGTTGACAGTCCTGATTACCTGTTAGCCATTTCTTTAAATTAAATTTAAAAAAAACATAAGTTTTAAAATTCCTAATGTGAGTTGGAATGAGGTACCATTCACGAGCAGCCCTGACTGCAAAAACTGTTTGGCCAAATGCACTTTTCCTCAACGGAACAATGCAGTCACCTCTTGCTGCACTCCTTGTGGATCTGTAAGCATTTGGTACTGCGTTTACAAACTGGCTCAATACATGAGGAGCCAGTCCATGTAGAATTTTGTACATAAGACAGAGATAATATCACTTTACCCCTTGGGTCAATTAATTCGAAATTAGATACACTGCTAAAACCCAAAACAGCATTTATCTTTAATGCAACTGTTTTTGTTCTGTGTTCAGACACTTAAAAGGCTCCAGGCGCCCCATTCAGGAACTTCAGCAGACCAGCTGTCCACTATGAACTCCATGTTAACCAATAGCCAGCAGAAAACTATCTGCTCCCAGCTGGGAAGAGTCAAACTCCAGCTGCTGTACAAGGCCAGCATCCATGGTTTCACCGGTGCAGCCTTTCACCAACGATGTGACAACTGCTGTCCCACAGTGTCTGTGGGCTACAACGCCTCTGGTTATGTGTTTGGAGGCTACACCAAACAACCTTTCAGTCAATCTGGACAGTATGTGCCCGATGACCAGGCCTTTCTTTTCACCTTCAGTGGAGAAAAGCTCATCAAGTATCCAGTCACTATTCCTGCTAACGCAGTGAGAATGATATCTAACTCTGGTCCATATTTTGGAGAAACATTTGTTCTTGTCCATGGAAGCAAACCAGTAGTCTATAGCAATCCAGGAAATTATTACAATTTAAATGCTGCAGAAATGCATGGCAATGACCTCAACCTGGCTGAGTGTGAAGTCTATGAAGTCGAGGGTAAGTTTTCTCAACAACAAAAAAAACATGTTTCAAACAGATTGTATCTTATCAAGCACAAGACAAGCCTGATTGAGTTCTGAACCTATAAACAAAAGCATTTTGTTTCCCATTTTTTAATAAATGATTAATGCACTTTACACAACAGCTCAATGAAATTGTTAATTAGCTGTATTTTGTTGAAGTGCTGCCAGAACAAAAACAATATACATCTACGCCATCTATTTGGGTACCGGAAACCAGACTTTTCTGTAAAAGTAAACCTGGATACATGTCTGGATTTATGTGGATACAAGACACCCGGTCTGAACAGGCTAGCTCTAGTTAAATAGCAGATAGCTCTAGTTTCTTTTCACCTCTCATTGACTAATAATAACAACCAGTAGTGCAAAAAATTATGAACTATAAGTGTCTGAAATCTCAATTTATTATGTTGGGCAAAGTAAGGAAACGAACAAGGCAGTGGTTTTAGCTTACAAACAAAAGTAAAAAATGAGCTTGTCTAAGGGATTCTTTGTTTTAGATTTAATTACATGATCACTTCATTTCATAACTTCAAAAGACTTCAAAATGTGTAAATGTTTACAATTTAACAGATTTAAAATTGAATGGCTGGATGATATTTGAAGAAAATTAGGTATTGTTTTCTTGTTTTTTTTCTCTTTAACAGAGATCCCAGAATTTGAGAAGCCATGGAGGCCGATGGTCTGGGAAACTGAGTAAGCTGGATGGGGCACCCCTTCCATCATATAATGCTATTACTGTACTACTCTTTAATATGTTACAGTATATTGCACCATGTCATACTTTTCAAAAAATACTAATTAAATAATAATGACTAAATAACTATAATTTGATGTTTTAAAACGGCTTTTGTTTCATCAGGAAGAGAACAGAGTTGATGGACGGTATTAAGCTCTACTGCCCCATGATCAGCTCTGTGCCCCAGGTTCGTGTTCTGCTCATTGGACCAGTTGGAGCTGGAAAGTCCAGCTTTTTCAATTCTATAAACTCTGTATTCAGAGGCCACGTCAGCAACCAGGCCATCGCTGGCAGTTCTACCACCAGCCTCACCACAAAGGTTAGTTTCAAGCTTATGCTCCATCAACCTCTTTACAGTTCATATCATTGTAAAATGTATCTGTTTTTTAACCCCTATTCAGCCAAAAATAAGCAACACTAATACACCATTACTACCATTGTAATACTACTGGTGGTCCCTTGACTCTTTACTCTTGTGCCTTCATCAAGTCAGAATACATTTTTAATAAATTATAAGTAATAAAAACCAGCACAACAACTGACATTCTCATCAGCTTTAGCTGTGCTTTTTATCTATCAATTGGCTCAAAGCACCATTGTGCCTAAGTACAGCCTCACAAAGCCACTAGCATGGCTGCAGACTTGTTGAGGCAGGTCTTTAGGTCTGGCATAACAAGTTAACAGTATATGTTGAGCAGTTTCACCAACATAAAGTATCACAAGTGTGGTTTTGACTGCTAATGAAAATGTTAATAGCTGCACTTACTAACTGATTGACAGCAGCTCTCTTTGTGTATGCATTGGCAGTCCTACTTATGCAAGTTTAAAAAAAAAGTGTTTTGTTGTTAATTCTACAAATTACAATTTGCGTCATGACTAATTTTGAACATCTACATTTTGTACGATAAACTCCATTACTTACCTTAACTCCTTACCTGACAGTTTCGCACCTACTCTGTGAAAGCTGGACGAGGAGGAAAACCTCTGCCAATCATCTTTTGTGATACCATGGGATTGGAGGAAAACACGGGGGCTGGGCTTGACATTGATGACATCATCAGCATCCTCAAAGGCCATCTGCCAGACAGTTATCAGGTAGAGCATTTTGTTACATTCAGCAGGATAATAAACAAACACATGACAATGCAATCATTTGGTTGTAGCTCTGTTCTGTAACAAACTGTCCTTTTCTTTCACCTGTATGGCTCAGTTCAATCCTTCTGCTCCTCTGCATCCGGAGGCCAGCGGCTATCGCAAGTCTCCAGGGCTCAAGGATGAGATCCACTGTGTGGTCTATGTCACTGACGCCTGCAAGGTCTCCATCATGCCCACAAAGCTGGAGCTGAAGCTGGAAGCTATCCGCAGAAAGGTCAACTCGATGGGTTAGTGAAAATGAATCTAACGTACTTAATCCTCAGACCTCACGGAGTAAAATGTCATCTGATAAAAGTCATTAACTCTACATAAAAATACACTCAAATTCATGTATACAGTCAGTGTATGGTCAATACACATATTTTGATACCAATGTTGTTTAATATTCACAAACCATTAAAACATGCAAGGACTGCTAACATAGTACTGCAGTTCATACTAATGCTCATGTACAGAACATTCTACAACAGATCAGAACACCTATCACAAAACAATTAAAGCTAAAATAAAACGAAAAAATAGAAATTTGAATGGAATACAGTAGATGCACAGAATTGTAGAGATGGAGACAGTTTATTTTATTTTTTTTGTTTCCAGGGATTCCTCAGCTGATCCTGCTGACTAAAGTGGATGAAGCCTGCTCTTTTGTCTCACAGGACGTTAGGAACATTTATAAGAGCGGCTACATTGAGGAGATGGTGAGATCAACTTTAAATTGTAGGATTGCAAAAAAAGCTTGTTTGAATTTTTGATACTTAGTGACCTTGATGGAATGACATAAGCCACACAGCAACATGAAATCTAAATTTCATTTAACTTAAGTTGTCTCTTATCTTGTGTACAGTATAGGATCGGGTATACTGTATGTTGTCATTGAATTGCAATGGATAATAACCTACTGCAATACAAAAATGTTACATAATTAACCTTTTTTAATTAATGCAATTCTTTGTCTTTTGGTGTCAAAAAAAGAATAAAATGGCTCATCTGAATCTCTTGTGATCCAGATGCAGGAGGTCAGTGCTCGGCTCGGTGTGCCAATGTCCTGTGTTGTTCCGGTGAAGAACTACAGCAAAGAGTTTGAGTTGGACCTGAATTGTGACATCCTGCTACTCACCGCTGTCATCCAGATGCTTCGCGCCGCTGATAGTTACTTCGATGAGCTCAGTGACAGAAAGAGCAACATTGAAACCAAAGGATACTAAGGATTAGCACAGCAGATGTTGTCGGGTTGATGTCAGATCAAAGATGGCTACCCCATTTCTAGCCTTGTAGTATCACCAGATAATAGATAAATGCCTAAATTAGCTATTATCATGTTCCATATTCATAACAGTCGGTCAGCAGTTTAAACCAGATGCAAACAGTGTATAGCTCATTTTTAGTTACCTGAATCAATTGTATTGGTAATATTATTGTTGATTTAGACTTAACTGCCAGTCATGGGGCCTTTACCACATTACTCCATGATTATAGAAATATTATACAGTTGATTTTGTATGTACCAAATCTGATTTAACTGAAACGGAGACTTTCTAATAATGTAAAGCATAACCCAACAATACTTCATATTTACACTACTGTTTAAAAGTTTGGAGTCTCCTGCCACATAAGCTTGATTGGGATTTTAATCATTTTATTATTATTTTTTTTGGGCCAAAACTATTTCAAATGTAAATAATACATTTGATACAATACAAATAATAAAAAAATTGTATCTATGGTAAAATAGCCATTATTGAAGGAAAGCATCAATATGGAATAACAGGTTGAACATACTATAGATTTTGCTAATAACAGTTTAACCATTATTCATCCTGGTACAAACCAAATGCCTGTACAGTATTTGCAGTTCGGACACCAACCATGCTAATACCAAACTGCCATCGAAGTTTTTCATTTTTTTTGTTTCATCAGGCTTTGGGAATATGTTTTTTCAAGTTTCTCAGAGGTTTGTATTAGCAGATAGAATCATGTTTATTGTTGTGCTTCTAGTTGAGTCAGTGACAATAAGGACAGGGTGTCATGTAGAACTTTGAAACTTCCTATGTAGATCCTTTATCAATCCTAAAATGAATAATCAGTCAGTATTTTGTTGTTCAATAAAATTTCAAAGTGCATGAACAGAAAAACTGAAATTTATTAATGCAGGTCAGACAGTTACTGTACAGCAAACAGTGTTAGAGTCGGACCAGCTGAGGAGCAGTCCCTCTCTGTGTAACAAGACTGTGGTGTTACAGCAAACTGTAAACTACACAACACACATCACACCTCTAATCAGACTGGTCGCCTGCTTTTGCATCATTGAAATGAAGTGAATTAGAGTGTATATTAAATTGGCGGCTGTCCTCTCAGCAACAATAATCATCAGTTAAAAAATAATTATGCTCTGTGCTCAGGATAACTTTTAAACAAACGCACATCTTGAAATAGTGTTTAAAATATTGATGTTGTGTTAGTGCACATAAAAGACGAAGAGCTCTCTCCAACTTGGCCACAGTTTACATTAAACTGGTTGTATGACTTTGTAACTGTCACAGGTGTGACCAACAAGAATGATGCACGATAGTGAAGGAATGTCCTGGAAATGCAAAACACACACCTGGGAATCAATGATAGTCAGCTTCCTTTTTCTACTTTTCCATGATATTGACGCATTTCCTCCAGTCGAGCTGCTCAGTGGTCGTACTGGGAGGCTCCTGGTGGAAATGTGTCAAACAGGCTGCTGAAAATGATATTCAGCAGATCTGTCAATAGGATCAGATGACATGGTTGTTTCAGGTCGTTGGGAGCACGGAGGAAGACCACTGGGGACGGAGAAGAGGGGGGGCTCTTATGGCACAGCTGACTCTCTCAGACTTTTTCAAACTGTCAGATGGCTTTTCTGTCATCAGCCAACGGCTTCAGTCATCAACAAAAAAGGCAGCCACGTGAAGAAGGAACCATTTCAACTTGAACCACATTGCAGAACACACATGTATACTCACACACACATCCAAAAACACACTCACACACAAACAAGTACACATGGGCTTGGTCAGAGTCCAAAGGCTGATTACAGTGACAACCAGAGGGGAGAATAAAGCAGCACATTTGGCACCTACACTGCAGCTTTCCACCTGCTAACACAGCACTAGCATGCATGTTAAAGCTAAACAGACCTTTTGGCCAATTATATTTGTCAACTTAGTACACAGTCGGCAAAATAATACTTGTGTCCTTACTGTAAATCACTGGCTGTGGTCCTTACACTTATACTGGCAACCAGCCAGCACTTGTACTTTTTTTTTATATTCTTTCAAAATCAATAAAGCTTGTGAATTAAGTTTGAACTTTTTAGCTAGCAGTGCCAAGTAAATATCCAGTAAATGAGACATTAATTTGTCAAGGCTGAATTTACAGAAAACTTAAAGAAAACTAAATTTAACTTTATATCCTTCAAGATCTTTTACTATTTAGCTTTAGACCGGATTTAAGTTCCCACTTTCAAGATACTACAGTAGTAATTGGCTCGTATAAATCCATGCAGTTTTTACTAATGTGTTAGCACTGAGAAACACAGCCAACAGTCCACCATGGACACAGGGAAGATTTAGTGATCTACAAGCTGTTCTCATTGCGTAAAGTATTAATTAAAAAGTGTGTTGTGTTAACCTGACAAAGAAGGTGTTGGCGCAGCTGTGCAAATGGCCTTAGGACGGTTTGGCAATGATGTGGGAAAATTGCACCCTAATCTTGCTTATTAATGTTATGCTAGGCGTTTATTTAGGGATGAATTGTGCTATGTAACGGAGACTTTAGAGCATATACTGTACTATAGAGTTACCTACTTTAATGTGCTGACTGCATGATTACTGTGATGGATTTTCTGGCTCTGTGGAAGCCATTTATTTCCATCTGTAAAAATAACAAATGCCAGAAAATCCCGAGCCCTGACATCTCCAACTATAATGCCGACACCAGAGACAGTTAAAAACATTTCAAAACTGAAAATGTAAAACTAAGGTTAATGTGTACTCTAGCATGTACCTTTTAGGAGACTTGTGTGGCATTGTGTTATACTAATTCCAAATAAATCATTAAAAGTATAAAAAGGATGGAACAGACATAGAAAGGCAAAAGTGCCCGTTTCTGATCATAGCTATTCACAAAAAGACGGCTGCATGCTTGAAATCTGCATGTAGTGACAGAAAAGGAAAATGCCAATTACAGGCCTGAGCTGGAACTGTGATTTTAAATTAAATCCAATCAGTACATTTTAAGGTGATATTACACACCGTGAGTCAGTTCAACCCATGACTGAAGAAACAGCAGTGAAATTAAACACATTAAGATCTCTGCAGGTTGTCACCTTGGTTCTCCAGCGTTTGGACTCCACCGGCTCGATCACACACTGTGCTTACGTCAACATCTAGAGAGATGACATTCAAATTCCAAACGGTAAAAAAAAAAGAAAGAAAATGAACAAATAACTTTTCCTTGGGTTTTCTTCTCTTAAAGAACTGTACAAGATTATTACAAAAATCAATAATTAGTTATACATATTTATATGACAACATTGTTTACGTTATATTACTATAAAGAAATTCAACTTTTTGTGTTGTTCTTGTTTAAGACTCAATGCAGTATTCCTTTTTCAGAGTGCTGTGGCTTTGCTGCGCTGAAGATGGTTAATATAGATCACTATATTTCTATGCAGTGAACGTATAATATCGCTGCATATGTAGCTCAATCACTAACATTAGAACTATTGTCCAAATTGTGAGACTTAATCTCCCTAAAAACATAATCTCACACAGAAAAAAATGACTACAACTCTGCAATAGCAATGTCTGACCACAAGGTGGAGCTACATTATTCACCTACATGAGGGATGCCATTGTGTATGTTAATTCAGCTTTCTTATTATGGGAACTCAAAGTGTCAGCAACGACCACTGAACTCTAAATCAACTTCAAGCCTCACTGATGGTTGACCGTCACCTGTCTCATCCCCTGTGAAGCAGAGAAGGTAAACAGACATTTTTTTTTAGTTCACTCAAACGTAAACATTAAGTGAAAGACAGGTGGCAGGTCCAGTCCTTTGCCTGTTTCCTCCCTTAACTTATCAGCTATTTTCAGTCCAAGAAGCTGTCAAGCTCCGCATTGCCACTGGATGAATAAAAGGAATACTGCATTTCTCCACTGCTTGTTTCTTCAACTTGTGTTCCTCGGGTCTAGTGTGCATCCCGCAGGGGGAAGGAGAGATGGAAGGGAGGGTGGTCTACGCGGGGCCCTCCTTTGGTGAGGACGGGGTCTGGGATGTGGAGCTGGAGGAAGAGGAGGTAGAGCTCTTCAGGGAGCCCAGAGTCTTGCTGAACCACGAGTTCTTGGCCGCCTGGATCTCGTTCATCAGGACTCCCCGCTGGTGCTCGAGCTCCTGCACAGAGACAAGGAGTCAGCAAAACACTGTTTCATGTCATGTGCTATGCGGACCGTGCACCTACTGAACATATCTCCAATCACACATGAGCAGTTAATGACAACTGACAATTTAAATTAGCAGCCAAACTAGCAACAGTCTTTTCAATGCACCTGTGTATTAATACACATAATGGTCTGTCTTCTTGGCGTATCCTTCTAAATGTCACATCCCATCTGTGTTATTTATTATGTCTTTATTATGTTATGTTTTTCGGGTCATGAAGTTTAACATTGTCACTGTTAGCATGTTGACGTTAGCATTTAGCTCAAAAATTAAGCCTAACAGAGCAGCTAGCATGGCATGGTTTGGGTTTGGTGTTTCGGACTAAGCTATAGTTAGCTAAGTTATAGGGTAATAAAGCACTGAATGTGCAGTAAACTCAGTTATGTTAATAATACCGACAAATACAATTCTCCACAGTTTTTTCTTTGTGATACGGACTCAGATCCTTATGACAGTTTTACTTATTCTATGTATTTCCTACAGAGTACTTCTATAGACAGCTATTACTATATGATATCACTGTCTCTCCCTAGTGCTTCGGACCTGGATGCGGCACTTGGCCTCCACCAGTTGCAGTTTGGTCTGTGCCAGCTCCAGCTCCAGGTGCCTCAGCTGCTCCTTCAGTCCGTCCTTCTCCTCGTCCAGTGGCTCGGTGGATGTCTTGTCCCTGCCGGGGGACGCAGACTGGAGGGACCCCAGGGTTGTGAACAGGTCTCTACAGTGGTCACAGCCCAATACTTTACTCTGCACGGGCACAGAAACACACGTATGTGAGATCAGGTAGAAAGTATGCTTCAAATAAGTGCTGTGCTAAAGCAGGAGAACACATCTGGTGTACACCAGATGTGTTCTCCTGTTAGAATACTTCATTGTTATGCAGTAGGTGAAAAATAATATTTGTTGTTTATACTGTATTTGTTACAGGCAAACCAATCACACACTTTTTGTTCTGATGCACTTTATTTATTTAGGGTTTCACCTTTGCGAGAGCATTATACCCTGATCAAGACCTTGTGATCAAAACAGTGGATGGATATTTTGTCCATGTGGACTAGGAGTATGTGATCCATCTTTTCCTTTGATTGACTTTATCACGGTGCCTAGGACCTCACAGGTAGGGTTATGGTTAGAATAGATTATTCCTGCCATGTACTCATTGCTCAAGGGAAAGTTTAATCCAGTTTCATCACACTACATGCACAGCTCCACCCTGCCATCTACAACCAACATCTCTGTTGCGTACAAAAACGTAATGCACAGTTCAGCCAAAGCTAACATGCTGTAGCAGTGAATCAAAGCACATTTATACATTTAGATTGTTTATCTCTGAATTAGGTTTCTCTAGATCTCTTACAAGTCACATATTTATTATAAAAATGTAAATGACAGTAAATCTTTCAAATAACTGCTCATGACTGCCTTAGTGTCATGTTACCATTGCCTGTGGGCAATGAGCGGCGTGGGATCATTTGTGCAATCGGGTTCTATATGGGTGTGATAATGTGATAATGTACCAACCTAGATTTGTCTTAACTGGACTGAAAGACAGAACAGTTCTGCAAATTACCTTGTTCTCTGATGCAACATATTGTGGTGTTAAGAGATTGAAAGTCTCACTAACTTGCATCTGCTACCTTCTATAGCAGCTATGCATTAACAGTTTGATCTCACCCTGACGATGTCCAGCTCTTCTTTTGTTGCCGCCTGCTGTTTTTCCAGCCTGGTGCTCAGCTGGGAGCAGATCTGAAACACGGAGAGTAATATCGGATTTAATACAGAGAGGACACATTTGAATCACTTCATTTTTTAACTCCATCAAAACTCTTTTCACACACATATCTTGACATATTCAAGAAAAACAATCTGTTATTTGGGCTTCACCTGGTACGTAGTTCAATTTGTATTACCCTGTTACTCTATGTAAACAGTTAGTGTAGCAGTGAGGGATATAGCATACATTATACAAATAAAATTAAAACAATAATAATAATACAGTCAGAATGACACAGATATGCTATTTTTAATGAGAGTATAAACGTTATTACTGTTACTACTAATAATATGACCTATATTTACAGAACACTGCACTGCAAAGTGCTCACAAAAATAAAGTGTGAATATTATACGAAAAGTAAATGTGGATGGCAACTTTTTTTCCATTTTAAAAACAGCAGATGAAATTGAAGTCATTAAAACTGTCCAACCTGTTTGTATTCAGCTATGATCGCTGTGGTTTTCTTGATCTCCAGCTCTGCTTTTTCTAGCTCCCTCCTGAACACTTCCTTCAGCTGGGAGGGGAACCAAACAAGATGGCAAAAATGTATATCGTACATTAATGAGGAGGGTGAGCTGATATAACACTATAACATCATGTTATACATTTGCCAGGGTGATAAAATAGCCTTGGTAAGAATTAGTAAAATTCACACATCCACTGTGCAGAAGTTATTATGCAACTGTAGTTAAATGGTATACTGCATCAATCTCCTTTTAGGCATAATTATAACAAAAAATTTACCAATATTGGCCACTTTGGTGATCAATAGTAATCACCATTCACAGAAAAGGTTGTGTTAGACTGAAAGTTGAGCTTTAAAAATGCCCTAAATGTTAAACAAAATAAGAAGCCATGAATTCCGTTGGGGGTTTGATTGCGCTGTTGATCAACACTAAATACAAAACTACAGAGTATCATTTACATGGTAATTATATTAATATAGTATTATCTATATAGTACTTATTTTATAGTTCTATTGGATTTCTGCTCTAATTACCAGAATACGTATTCTGTTGTAACAGGGTGACTGTATATTTATTTAAGTAATTATATTCATTAAGCACAGTAGAGTAGACACATGCTGTGTTGCTTCATAAACAATTGGTCACATTTCTGTGTTTTAATAACAAACTACAGTATAATAAACAAAGCTTTCACTGCAGAGATCATTAAGCCAATTGAGCAAAAAGGCCTGTAGTTCATTTACGCTGAGCTTAACGAGGTTAGGGTGAACAGAGTGCAGATGTTACCTGAGCAGTCTCCTCCTCCTGTCGTCTCTTCTCCTCCTCCGTCTCCACCAGACGTTGCTTGGTGCTCAGCAGCTCTTTGTTCAGAACATCGGCCTTATCTTCTGCCTGAGTGCGCACACACACACACGCACGCACACGCACACACACGTGTGCACACACACACACACAGAGAGAGAGAGAGAGAGAGAGAGAGAGAGAGACCCTTTTATTTAATATTTCAAATATGCATTTGGAGTGTATGCTTTATGCTCTATGTACAAAACAACTATTGTTGGCAGTTAGGAACAAATACTACTATATTGTGGAGTTGCTATGCTACCTGGTCAAGGTCGTTCCGAAGGGCAATCTTGCTGGTGACCAGTTCATGGGCCAAGTCGTCATTCTCCTGTTCCAGTCGCATACTGGCTTCTTGAAGACGACGGTTTTCCCTCTGGACAAACACAAACACAAACACACACACACACACACACACACACACACACACACACACACACACACACACACACACACACACACAGTTGGACAATTAATTAATGTCTGTAATGTCAATCTAAACTCTTGCACAGATCATTATGTTAGATAGATAGATACTTTAGAGCACAAGCTCCAGTTACTTCTTAGTTACATCTTAATACAGAATGAGGGTTTGTGTTAATGCTGTAATGTAAACAAACATTTAGCATCTGCAAAATTGACTGATTGACTGACTGACACACTCACACACACACACACACACACACACACACACACACACACACACACACACACACACACACACACACACACACACACACACACACACACACACACACACACACACACACACCTCTTAAAGTCCCTATTGTAGACCATTAGTGGAGTCTCATGACTCCACTGGTCTGCCTATAAACAGTTTCACATGATGGCCATTCCTCAATGTGACAAAACAGTTAACACGGTTAGGAGTGGTCTCCTGACCCTGATATCCTGTCCCCTGTTAACTTTACACACACACGCACGCACACGCGCACAGACACACAAACACACACATACACACACACACATATGTATGCACACACGTCATATAAATAAACAGTATAGTTAAGCCGAATTGCTAGAGCCCCTTGTATGTATGATGCAAGTATAAGAAAGCAGCTCACAAAGTTTAAACAAACATGCACCTGAACATCTATACACAGACATTTGTATGCTGCTCTTCAGGTTAAATTAATAACTTCCTGTGAGGAGAGAAGTGATGTGTTTAATTTGGGCACACAGAGAAAAGACCTAAATCATCTTAGTTACTGTGGATGGGAGGTTCTTCTGCAGCCGTCTTAATATCTTGCTAAACAGTCTACTTCAGTCAACATGGTCAACTCGCATCGACCACAAAAAAATATAAAAAAACTCACAGATTTCAAGGTTTAATGTCTAGGAATGATCAATTAAGATTAGTAAAAGCCGTAGGAACCTGTACAACATCTCTCATATTAAAATCTTAGTTGGAGCAGAGGCAGCTTACCGTGCTGCTGTCCACAGTCACAACTTCATCATATTGAGGCTCCAGCGGCACAGACTAAACTCTAACACATGTCTTCCCAGCCTCACTCTCTCCCTCTTGCTGTCCTTTAATTCCTTTTGTTCAATGCTTTTATTTTGTATTAAGATGAACATTGAAAGCAGCCAAGAAAAAAAAATCACAGACTTTTAAACATATAAAGCGAATGAGAACAATACAGACACACACACCCCAAACACTCCAACACTGAGTACATACCTGAAGTTGGAGTATAAAAAATATATAAAAATGTTGAATTGTTGAAAGTAACTTTAAAGTAAAGTAACTCAAATCCAAAAGTAATTCCTTCAATATAAATGTGTATGGTTAAAACCTGTGCTAAATTACAAGCAGCAAAATTTCTGCTTTGTGTTCTTTTTGTCTCGTGCTCTGTAAGAAAGTGTTTCCACTGGCTGCAGTGAAGATGGCTCTGGTCCAACATCTTATCAACAATAGAAGTCCTTCCTTCCTTCCCCCCAGAACCAGCAGCTTATACAGCGCTGCTGTTTACGCCAACATATCACACTGGTTATTTGGGTGTTTCATAATTTCACTTGAATGTTTAATTCTAATAATTCATTTGTTCTTGTCTTGATTCATATTTTATTTTATCCCCTCACAGGACCTACTTTTGGGATATTTCATCAAGCTGTTCAGAGTTTTACTGACAAGTGAACTGCTCAATAATGTGTTTAGCTAAGAGAAGGCAGGTTTCTTGTTTGTATCCTAACATTTCAAGGACATCCAAGGACACAAGCAGACGGCTGCAAAATATTTTGGGAATTTAGCTTCACACCACGCATTTTTTTAGGTTATTTAATTAAGGATTTCCATTTCCCTTGCAAGGCCAGCCAATTATACATCTAGAATATGGCTTAAATGTGGGTGGAAACATTGAAACAGCATTATGAAGGTGAGGGTCAAAGAGGGGAGGTGTTTCTTACAAGTAATTGCAAAGAAAACTGGAACAAACTGCCTTCCAAAACTTTTTTCTGGGTTTATCGGTCATTGTAACCTCTGCATATCCTGATTAGGACTTTCTTTTAAGTCAAAATACTTTGGTCTCTAGTCATGGTCTAAAAAATGTTATCTATTCTTATCAACAGTTCAATATGCTGAGAACCATACAGGAATACCCCCCCATTAAACTAGCCGCCGGATATATTATTAACAAATAATATAACAAACGTTTTGGGAGTTCTGAAAAGTTAGTAACCTAATTTGTTGTGCCTTTCCGAGAAGCAAAAGAAAGGAAGAACTGGGCCTTTACAACTTAATTGTAAACTTCTTGTTAGAATGAACAGTACACAATCTCTCACTAAGAATCTGTTCTCTACTTAGAAAAGATGTATGCTTAGGTTTCACATACTACAGTACACGAGCAGTGGGTATATATTAGAGATGAACTTTAAAAAATCATAACTACAGTATTTCTTAAATTTTTATGAAAAATCTGATGACAATAAAAATGTAATCTGAACAGCTCTAATTATGTCAGTTAATCTAATGCTAATTAATTCAACTGTTTCCTGAGCTGATTTTGGAAAATCAAAACTGACAGATTTAAACGAAGAGGAAAGGAAAGAAATCCTGATCCAGTAATACAAATGAAAGGAAGAGATGATCTCTGTTGACGGTCTGAATCTCTAAATATATGCCCCACCTCTCCTGTTTTTACATTTTGAAGATAAAGTCACTTTCAGCAGCCAAAAACATCTGACACCAGGCAGCTTTGCCCAAAAATAAATATTATAGATGTTTGATAATGATGAAAGTTTGTGCTGTGTGAAAAATCTCTTTTCCAGCCAGGACAGTGTCACAAATATTAACAAAGGTACAGTTTGACAAAACAGTATTCTATTCACAGGACATTTCTAATCTTAGAAACATGGCTAATTTTAGCATATACTTACTAGATCACAAACTTAAAAATATATCAAAGAGCCAAGCGTTTTCTTACCATCTCTAAGACTGAGCACTACCTGATAAGTTATTCAATTAAAACCTACAGGAAACAAGGTTGCTCTGACATGAATACACTGTATAAAAAGCAAGTTATCTTATATTTTAGTGTGTGTGTGTGTGTGTGTGTGTGTGTGTGTGTGTGTGTGTGTGTGTGTGTGTGTGAGAGAGAAAGAGAGTGTCCGTGCACACGTCCTACCTGGAATCGGTCAATGGGGTCTTCTTGTTGCAGCTGGCTCTCTCTCAGTGTCTGATATTCCTTCTCAAACTTCTTCAACTTTTTGGTTGGAACCTAAAAACACCAGAAAAGTTGATGACGTCATTATTTTAACTTTTATGCACCGAAAGCTGCCTGATAAAATCTCATTATTGGTTTAAGAGACAAAACTTGAGGCTTTTAATATTGATCAGTGTAGTGATTTTTAAAAGTAATCATGCTCAGTAGTTCCCACTGAAATAACTCTTCTCTGGCTCTAATTCTCTTAGTGGGATTCAAACTAGCAACCGTCTAACAGCCTACTTCCCTCAGCAATAACATCACTTTCCTGCCGCTTCCCTGAGACAAATATACCATTTGACAATTAAGTAGAGGGATCAGAGCTCAGCTGCAGCTAAAGTAAGAGTCAGAAAAACAAAAACATCCAGTTATCACTCGTATATTTATACTACAGTACATATTCAATAGGGTATGTCGAAAATGTGTCAAAATGCTAGCTTTTTTTAACTCAATGATTTTACTCAGTGGTAAAAAAAAAAAAAAAAAAGCTTCAGTTTTGAGATCACCAACATTAAAGGGAACTGAAAGGGTCAGAGGTTACAACACAGTCAATACATTAACATATCCTTGTAACACAAGCTCAAAAGTAACTGAACTAACTCTGAATATTGCTACTGAAACAGTTTGGTATTGCGGTTTGTGCTGCACAGTTTCTATGTTGTATTGCACAACCTGCACTTTGTTTATGACCAGTACATGTTTCTGTATGTTGTTCTCTACATGTGCTAGTTTCACACTATATGATGTGAACATGCAAGAGACCCACATTGCACATTTAGGGCCCTATCTTGCACTCAGCACAATTGCCTTTGTACACCGACGCATGTATCATTCCTATTTTGCACCCGACACACAGCGGACTTTTCCTAACAGACGCACGTCGGTAAATTAGGGAATGTATTTGCGCTGCAGGGGGTGGTTCAGCGAAAAGAGGAGGCGTGGTCCGGCGCAAACGTTCCCTGGTGCTATTTTGGTATTACTTTGCCGCATCTCGGACAGCTCCCGCTGGTGTGCGCCAGGCAAATCCGCCGTTATAATAGCAATCCGCCATGGAACAAGCGCGCCTGCTCTTAAAGGGAATGTGTGATGACGCTCTGATTGGTTATTTTCACGTTACGCCCAAACCACACCTAGCTACTTCAGACCAACCCATTTAATATTTGCGTCGGGCGCAAGACTCATTTATACCGCCAGTATAATAGCAACAACGGCCGGGATCCGCCCACAAAGCTACTTGCGTTTTGCGTTTCATACTTGCGTTTCAGATCGTTAAAATAGGGCCCACTCAGTACGTTTGACTGTAAATCGGGGACTCGCCTTCATTATTGGAATTCTTCTCAAACAGAAACTTTCAATTCACATTCTGATTTACATGATCAACAGTCATTAATTTACTACAATAGAAATTGGGATGATGTACAGACAAGACGGTGATGCGGTCATGAAGCCAATAAGAGGAGCACTCTGCCTCACCGTGGTGCTACCACTGCAGTTTCATTTAGTAAACAATATCTAGCCCTGTCTGTAAAGTGCAAAATGGGAGTGATTAATTCAATGCAACTTCAACTGTCCTTGCTTTAAAGGTAAAAATGTTTTAATGCACAATCGGTAATCCAAATGTAAACACAAAGGACTGGAGACTGGCATTATGCCCACACTGATTAACAAGTATTTTTAATATACAACAAAACTTATTAAGTGGAGTAAAACAAGCTACTATGTACTATGTACTATACTAAATGTCAAAATACTGATTGGACCTTTAAACATTTCTAAAAACCCCACTAGTTACCCTTTAAGTTATAGCAGGTTGCATACAAAAAGCCAGAATAAGTTTAACTTCACATGGAAATAGCACATAAAGTATCTGCCAAAATATAAGAAATTTAGTTAGTAAGCCAACAATTTTCTTTGTGGTGTAACTGTCTCTGGAATTCTCTTAAATAAGCATTTAGTAAGCCAACAATTTTCTTTGTGGTGTAACTGTCTCTGGAATTCTCTTAAATAAGCATTTAGAGTCTTAGGGTCATGCAACTCCCTCAAAACATAAAATACTAATACACCTAACTACTAATACCAATACTAATACACCCAAAATATCAGCTTTGTGGTTTTAACCAAACAGCAATGAAATATGAGACAACATTGATGAACTGTGTGTGTGTGTGTGTGTGTGTGTGTGTGTGTGTGTGTGTGTACTCTTCCGGTGGGTGGTAATGTTATCTCCCTTGTGTGGAAACAGCATTGCCATAGCGCCCACTGTTAGGGCTGGGGATTCCAGGTCTGTCACATTACCCCCCTCCTCTGAGACTACATGTTTCTTTCCATGAGATGGATGTTGGAGACTTATGTATGTTTGTGTGGGTGTGTTGTGTTCCTACTGAAATTGTGTCTGATGTTTGAAGTTACAAAGATTTGTCAGTCAGTCCAGACGCAGAGTTTGTTTCCATTACGGATATAAATTTGGCATGAATGGAGACGGTGTGTGTGTGTGTGTGTGTGTGTGTGTGTGTGTGTGTGTGTGTGTGTGTGTGTGTGTGTGTGTGTGTGTGTCTCCAGTCAGTACCTAATTCACTATTAAATGGCTGCTGTTCAGTACTGTATGCTATTTTTTTTTCTTGTGTGTCTTGCATGTGTTACATGTGTAAATGTGTATGTATAAATAAATAATAATGGAAATAAAACTGAATACAAACTCATAACTGTGTTCTAAACGTTGATCCACAAGAATACAAACTAGTTTAAATATTTGTGTCACTTCTTGTGTTACTCTTCTTTTGTTAATTCCAAACCAACCAAACACATAAAGTTCATTACTTCTTGTGTGGCAGACTGGTGTTACACATTCACTGTTGTTATTTGGAAATGTCAGAGATTATTATTTTAAGCTTTATTTGAGCATTCGTATAACTTTAAATAAAACTGATATACTTTGTCACAGTCTGCTGTAGTCTGGTGTTTACAGAGCTCATACAATAACAATAAATTATACTTACTCATTGTAGTACTAACACTATTATTATCTATATACTGTACATATATATTATATATTATATCTACATATATAAATTTATACTGTTGCAGTTCTTAACTTAACAGCGATTTTGTTAGCTAGGCCATTACTATGATAATTTACTGGTCTTGTAAAATAAAAGTTTAATAACAATAACAGGACAGCCAGTTTTGCGCGCACACACACACACACACACACACACACACACACACACACACACACACACACACACACACACACACACACACACACACACACACACACACACACAGCATTTTGCTGTCTCAATACCTGTACTCATGTTCAATGTTCAATAAAGTTGAATTTAATTCCCAAAAATAAACCCCAAAAAGAGTAAAAATGTCCAGCCTATAAATTAAGAACATCCTGGAAAATGAGTAAATAAAATGCACCAATAAACAAGTTAAAAAGCAGAGCATTGTATTACACATGTCCTTCATGAATAAAAACCAGATGAATGAAACTGAACAACTGCTTATTCACAGTGCCTACGAAGCCAGTCATTACTTGTCCTCCTCACTGACCTGCGGGTTAACCCTTGACCTATACAGCCCAGGAACCACTGAGGTGAATGAATGCCCAACTGAAATCTATCTGACACACAATTCCCTGAGAGATAACAGATCTCAGACTCATTCTGCTGTTATCTGTGTGGGAAGAAAGAGCAGCTTGGTCTCTGCAGGCTGAATAATAATCGTTTTATTGTAACAAAAACAATTGAACGTGGTGTTCCCCTGCAGGCACCGACACATCCACCTACACACTCACGGTGCTGTGAGGTGTTTTGGATGCCAGCAATCTAAAAATGAATTCAATTTTACTCATTATCATGTTTTATCTTCAGCTATATATGGAGAAGTGACCCAATGGGCTGCCTGAAATGAATGTTTGTCCTACTTCTTGGTGGTCAATGTGATCAAAGTGGGCCTTTTTAGTTCCTGAAAGTTGATATTTAGGAGAAAAGAAGATTTTTACATGGCAGCAACAATATGTCAATATGTATGTTACAATTATGTTTTAGCTGAGTTGTTTAATCTGATCATTTTCATGTCAAAAACGTAGTTTTAATGTTTGCCTCCAAATCTTGTTTTTGTCTTGGTGGAAAAAGGCCTCTGAAAAACAATTTGCCCCATTATAGTACACTTAATCTCTATTCTGAAATTGAAGTGATGGGAAGTATTTTGTGACCCGATACATCAGTCCAACCCTTAATTTACATAGCTCATGTTTCACACAATGAAATATGACCAAAGCAGGCCTTTTGGGATTATTTGATTAAGTAGATGTGGTTTCTTTTGTTAGCTTCTCTACTTCTAACTGTCCTAGAGTAATGGCCAAAATGTCAATGAAATGCACTAGAGACAGTGAAAGAGAAAGGAGAGAATGATGTGTGTTTCCTGAGATTTTAAACACCTCCAGATTTGATTTCGAGACTTGCGCGAATTAATCTACACCACCAACTAAAGACTCTGGTTGTGTCATATTTTCCATGCTTCCTGTATGTGATCTGATGGTTTGACACTGCAGGTTAACAAGCCCAAACTGCCAGTAAATGTGATTTTTTCTTTCATGTTCAACACACTTACACACATGAAGTTTTAAGAAAGCCAAGAGGTTGCTTTCATTTGGTATAAAATGACAAGTGCAAATCATTTCACATAGAATGGTATGTTTTATTTTCAGTAAAGACAAACTACACATGCTGCATGTGTTGTTGAAGTTGTTAACAATTTTCTATTTGCTATTTCATGCTGCAATGACTCTCTTTCTCTACCAATCGTAATTTTGTTAAAAACCATCTCTGCCTCAATATTAAAATAATATGTATTATCACTTTGAGTCTAAAATTATTGCACTTTTTTCTAAATTAGTTAAACACACATTAGTTTCCTCACAGCAATGAGCCCTGATTGGCTGAGGAGAGCAGATATTAGAGATCAGGGTCAGCTGGAGAACAGCAGCTGGTAGAGGCCCAGTGTTTTGCTAAAGGACACTAAAGCATGTTGAACCTGGTTCTCCTGGGTTTACACAACACTGCTGATACAAAATAGAGAACTTCAATAAGAAAGAAAAGGCTCTTTCTCACAAACTCCAAAACATGTATGTGATTGCACAAGACAGGAAAGAGTTTATGTTTGTATAACAGATCTTACAACCTTTATTTATTACTTTACATGTACAGCCAGTGAAGCTTAAGTGTTGTTCTCATTGAGTTACACATGAAAACAGGAATCAGGCAGACAAGCTGAAGTACGGATTATGCAACCTGCTGCTCTCCTACACCCCTAAAACACACAAACAGTACCGCATGACTGTGTAATGAAATGCAACGCAAAACTAGGCTGTGTTTACCTGTTAGAGGTGAGGCTTTTATTCAAACATACAGACTACAACTACAACACATGATCCCCAACTCAATGACCTTCAAATAAAAACTGCATCAGAGTGCTTCCATTTCTCAAAATCTTCTGGCCCCCAGCTTGTTGATGTATTTTAATCTCGTTGTCAATCAAGATAGATTGAAAACCATATGAGGCAATGTACTTATAAATTTGGTGCAAAATATATTCTACAAAATGACACAATTACAAAACTCCCTGGCTTTCCCCTGCCTTCAGAGAGAATGCTGACCTTTACGTTGATATTTTGTTTTTATCTTGTAGCTGATATATTTCTCCAGAGCGACTAACAGTCTGTACTTACAGTAACTGTAAGATAAGTTACAACTCTCAGGTCACCAACATCACAAATTACCAACAGTATTAGAGGAAAGTGTCAAACTCCCTAATATATTCAGACATTCTCAGTAACTCTCCCTGTATGAAAAACATCTCAAACTTTAAGCTCTGTTGAGTTACACAACTAGTGAGCTTGTACAGGGCTCAGCATCTTGCTCAAGGCCACTTCAGACAGCAACACACATGGTTGCTGCTGATAGACACAAACTTGCAGTTTCAGGGCTCGCACCAGCAAATGCATCCTTATACTCGCTTCGCAGAACTTTCAGTGTAAATATTAGAGGCCAGAGGGATTGATTCAGGTAATGCGATTAAAGACGCCTGGTGCCACAGAAAATGGTAGCATGCCCACTTTTAGATTCTTGACCTGAATCCCTGCAGCAGAAAATGGAATTGGTCCCAAACCTCCAAACAGAGATCGCACACTGTGATGTTATACTGGGAATTATACCACCAGAAAGAGATGGCGTGCGTGTGGAGAAGGGTGATCTGCTCTTAAGTAAAGTGGCCGTACAAGAGTTTGAATATTGAAATAAGGACAAACCAACTGGACATTTCAGGAAAAACTAGGCCATGGAAGTCTATTACCCATGTGAGGGGAAACACACACACACACACACACACACACACACACACACACACACACACACACACACACACACACACACACACACACACACACACACACACACACACACACACACACACACACACACACACACACGGTCTCCATTAATGTCAAATTTATTTCGGTAATTGAATCAAACTGACAGTCACACAAGGAGTTGTGCGTCTGGACTGACAAATCTTTGTAACTTCAAACATCAGACACACTTTCAGTAGGAACACAACACACACCCACACAAACATACATAAGTCTACAACATCCACCTCATGGAAAGAAAGTTTCTTAGCTACCTCCATTTATTAACAAATGTATAAGCAATGCCAGAATAAAAAAAGAAAGAAATGATAAAGACATTAAAAAAAATTACAAAAACAACCAACAATCAAAAAGAAAGAAGCAGGTGAATTCCACTCTACAGCGTTTCTCTTATCTAAAAACTGTAAGAGATAAGGATCAGAAGGAATAGTTGGAAATGTCTCCCATCAGAGTTAAATAGATATACACCCAGAGAGGGATGGAAAAAGAAACATGAAAGAAAGAGAGAGAGACAGAGACAGAAAGACAAAAAAAAAAAAAATGAACAGACCTACCACTGGTCTGGGAGCTCTGAGAGGTCTGGAGTGGGCGACCAAGCGAGCCAGGGTGTCCTCCTCACCCGGTCTGTCAACTACATGAGCGTCGTATGCCACCATGATGGACACCTCCTTCATCATCTTGACTCCTCTTGCTCCCAACAGCAAGGAGGAGGAAGAAGATGAAGAACAAGAAGAAAGAGGAGAAAAAGTGGCGAAAGGAAAAGGAGAGGAGGGCAGCTGACAGGTTTAGATTTCTCTCTGAGAGGGGAGGAGGCGACTGGCTGCTTTTAAGAGTCGCTCAGGAGCCGAGCCCCGCCCACTGAGAGGAGGAGGTGCGGGGAGAGTGAGAGGGTAGTACAACACACCTGTTTGTTCCTCCCTCTCCCTCTCTGTAACACTAGGAGTGTGCAACAAAGGAGGATGAGTTTGCTTTTTTCCCCTTTCCACTAACGGAGTACTTCCCCCTCTTTCTTTAAACGTCACTCATTTGTAACTTTCCCTCCCTCTTTTAGAATCTCTCTTTAGGATGCAGTCAGAAGGTTTTGTTTTTTCTGTTTCGGGTAAAAATAAAGATAAAGACTTGTTTACAAAGATAAACTGTGTGTGTGTGTGTGTGTGTGTGTGTGTGTGTGTGTGTGTGTGTGTGTGTGTGTTTGTTTGAAGTTAAGAGAGATAGGAAGGAAGTTGTCAGATAAACCACAGTGACTTGTCGTTTCAAGTTGCACATCGTTCCAACAGTAAAACCCAGGAAGTGAAGTAAAAGCGACTTCAAGGCTGTCCTGGACGATGCCTGAATACTGTAGCGTCCTCCCATAGGACCCCACGGCTAAAAACTACCTGACAACCTCTTTGTGGTGATGGCAACAGATTCCTCTATGCCACTGTGTTTTCTCTCTATCCCAATCATACCTGGCTGCACCATAAGACCCATTTTAGCCATTTACCAGTCTCTACTCCAAAACAGATTTACTTAATGTCTCATTTCTAGAGATGCACTGATTACAACTTTCTAGGCTGATTCCGAATTTCTTTGAGTTAGGCCAGCCAATACCAATTTTAGAAAATTTTTGAAGAGATAATGGATCACTATAAAATAGAACTATATAAATTACTCCTGGTGTGTACATATAAAGTGCAATGTTAGAACAATTTCCTTCTTTTCACATCCAATATCCAACTAAAGAAATGTGATTTTGGTTTTTGGTGTCGTCCCTCCACGCCTTACTTTTTCCTTGCACGTGTTGCATATTGCAAACTTGTTATCTTCTGCACACACCAATTAGCTGACATGTTGCAGGTTAATTCACGAGGTTCCCTACATGTGCGAGAATAGCGCGGACACGCGCTTTACAACGCGTTGGAAAAGTTGAGAGAAAGGAAAAAGAGACTGTGCTGTTGCGTCCGTGTGTGCGTGCGTGCGTCCTTGAGAACTGTAACTCGTATAACTTATGTCGTCAGTCCATAGACCTTTTTCACGGCAGACATGTTGACATGTCCTAGTAGGAAAAGCACAGGTGTATTCAAAACCATTACTGATGGTTGCATTCCACTTAAGAGAGGCCCTGGTATTGTGCATGCTGACTCACTGAAATAGCTTACTGGGACACTTGATGGAATTGAGCCATTGTTAAGGTTATCGATTCCAGCTGTGCTTTTCCTACTATGACAAGTCAAAATGTCTGATGTGAAAAAGGTCCGTTGTAGCATTTACCGGCATGAAATCGGCATATGTCAGACTGACCTGTCGGTTGCCGGTCATGGCCGAGCACGTGAAAACCGGCCAATTCCGGTCACCGGCCGCTCTATGGTCTGTGTACAAGTCATCAGCCTTCATGTAGATCTTTGTCCTGGACTCTATATCTTTTCGTCTTCTCTGTAAATTATTCTGTCAGTCTCTCAACACACATCCTTCTATCTTCTTTCTTCTCAGTCTGTTAAAGTTCAGCTTCTCTGTTGGAAGGATTTGGTAAAAACCGGATTAATCAGTCAAACCCTGAGTGGCAAATGAATATACGACATCTCCCTGCTTTTTTCTTAAAGGACTGAAAAGTCATCACTCCAGTCCGGCGGATGTTTAAAAAGGCTGAGAAATTTAAATTCTTCCCATAATCCCTAGAAAGGCTAAGCCACCCTACTGCCCGTTGTTAATCAAGCCAAGGTGCCAGTGAATTCTTTCGATGTTTTAAGCAGCTTAAAAAGTTTAGCTGATCCGATTTAGACATCGACAGAGAAAAATATGTAAAAAGGGGGGTGAACAGAGAGCAAAGTGGCTTGGACAGGCAGGTTTTCCCTTTTTTTCTCTGATGGTGTTTGAACATGGCAGGTCCTCCAACACCCAACACTCTTCCAAGGTTAGTATTGTATCTACTGTGGCGTGTCACAAGCTGATGTGTCATACTGTGATCATTTGCTGTACTAGTTAGGGTTGGTTGGTTGGATGGATGGTGGCAAAATTGAGAAAAAGTAGAGGAAAGAAAGATTCTTTCTTCTGTTAGTCCTTCTCATCACTCTACGGTCTTGTTTAAATATCTCTCCCTCTGACTGACTTGCTACATATACTTGTATCCACAGGGAAAATTCTATTTTAAAAGTTAAAAGAGTGACTTGTTCAAAAACATGACAGTAGAAAGAAGATAAAGACCTCAGACAGACAGACAGACAGACAGACAGACACACACACACACACACACACAAACACACACACACACAGACAGACAGACAGACAGACAGACAGAGCATTCCTGCCAGGTGACTAGATGTTTGCGTTGAGCAGGAAATTAAAAAAAGTTCAAGACCCAATGAGATTGAATGAAATCAACACAGTTTATGTATATGTGCTTTTGTGTGTGGAAGCACAAGTGGCAAGAAAAGATGGACTTGGTAAAGGGAAAATTCGTGATGAGGCTCATCTGAAAGAGACAAATAAATAAATACGGCAACACAAGAGGAAACAGGAAAAGCAGTGGAGTAAAAGATCAGCGAGGGATGATGGAGAGATGAGCAGAGAGACATAAAGTGTACCTGTCTGTCCTGAGCAGCTCACTAGCTGCTTGAGCACAGTCTCTCTTCAATCAGTATTTGTGTTTTGATGATGCTTAATTTAGTCAGTTGCTTCCTGTGTGTGTGTGTGTGTGTGTGTGTGTGTGTGTGTGTGTGTGTGTGTGTGTGTGTGTGTGTGTGTGTGTGTGTGTGTGTGTGTGTGTGTGTGTGTGTGTGTGTGTGTGAAATCATAAACTATGACCTTCACAGTCACCAGATTAAAATCCAGGTAAACAATTATTGGAGATTTTGGACCAATGGGTAAAGATCTCCACCACAATAATCAACATACAGAAAAATGGAATATCTTTTGGAAGAATGGTTGGGGTTGGGGCTTATCAATATGTGTGTTTATGCCTGCAAAGTGTAAAACATAAGGCCTGATATTACAGGTTGCATTGCAGCAGGATTGTGCAAGAGTACCAAAATGCTACCAAACCACTACAGATAAACTGTGAGTCACAGTGCAGGATATCCTGTGTGTAGAAAAACACAGAAATACACCAAAAATGGGGAGATCGCATCGTTCTGCCAAAATGTCCTTGAGCACAACACCACATCACAACCTGCTTAGTCACTGAAAGTTTTTCTAGATAAGAAAGCCGGAAAAATGCCTAAAATGTTAAATATTAATTGTATGTAGATACAGGAGACACAGAGAGACAAAGAGCGAACAGGGGAGAGAAAGAGAGGAGGGTGGAGGGAGGATGATTATCTGGTCCATCTTTCTCAGTTGACTCTTTCCTTCCTCTATCACAACACACTCTGCTGACATGCACACATGCACGCACATTATCATATACACGGTGTACTGTTTTTGGTCTCTGGTGACCTCAGCAAATTCCCCAAATGCCAGCAGGTCAAGAGGAGGATGAAAGAGAGAGAGAGTGTGTGTGTGTGTGTGTGTGTGTGTGTGTGTGTGTGTGTGTGTGTGTGTGTGCATGCGCGCGCGTGCATGCGTGCATGCGCGAATTTAGCTGGAAAGCTTTAAAGAAAACTATGACTAGGGTAAGGGTTTCATCCATGGAAGCCATCTTTTATGGGATATTGTCAGATTGCAGTCAAGACCTATCAACGACAACATACAACAAAGACCAAAAACAGATAAAAACAGAGCAAAGAAACAGCTAGAATGAATAACATGGCATATTGCAAAGAGTAAACACAACTAAACTATACATAAAAACGGCTGAAAACAGTTGCCTGCTGCGGCCGAAAATTATGCTACGAGAGCGGTGAGAGTGAACCACAATAGCACATTTATGGACCGGACAGCTAAACATTTAGCTAAAACTAAAAACGCTATAAAGCTCTAACATTGTTTTCACATTTACCTTTGATATACTATTGTAAGATATTATTTTTAGCCACTTTAAAGAATTATCTGAGACATATTCCTCCTCTCTCTGTCAAACTTCTCCAACACAGCAGAGATCCAACCCACAGTACATCCACTTCATAAAAGCTTTTCTTGTTCTAAACATTTGCTGTGTGGTAGCTCCTTTCCTGCTGCACAGAAAGTGATGTGTTTTACATTACAGGCTTGTTTTGGAATAAACTAAATAAGAAAGCTGTGACCATCCCCATGGCTGAAGAGACAAATAAATTATTAATATATGTTATTATTCAAAGATGTCGCACGCAAATTACTTAAGGTAAAGAAAAGTAAGACTTTTTGTCCCAGAAATCCAAAGAAGATCACCGACAATCCCACCTACTGTACTCCTTTTGACTGACAGCTGATCTCTTCAAAATGCATTGTAAATAAAACACAAGTAACCTTAACTCTGGGCACCAAATACATAGACAAAAAAAGAGATCAACAGCTCAGAAGTGCAATACACCAATACACCTGAGATCCAGTGTTGTGTGGACAAATCAGGGATGTCACTCATTGTCACTAAAGGGTCCTTACCTTGATGTTGCAGGCCTGCTCCATAAGCCTGCGGGCGTTCTCCGCAGCTCTGTAGCGTTTAGGGAGCTGGACTCGGAAGAACTTGAGAGCGCCTTCGAAGTCCGCCTGCAAGAGGTCCTCTTTAGACGTCTGGAGCGAGACATGAGGAGGTGGGAGGTGATGGTGGAGACAGATAGACACAGGGCGGTCATTAAGAGTCAAACATATAAAGCAAACAGTTGGTTATCCCCAATTGCTGGCTGCCATTAGATTTCTATATTTAGGCAGGACAGACTTATAAGGCTCTCATCTTGGGAGCAATTTCCCTTCTGCCATTCAGCTTTCAACTTTTTTTCCAAGTTCTCTCTAACATGATCCTTTAAAGTGCTTTGCCACTGAAAGTGTTTGATTTATCATGTGGTGCTTGAAGCAGTTTGACATTATTCTAATTTTTACCTTGTTTATAAATTACAGAGCACCAGTTTTAATGCCTAAAATGTATAAAAATTGTAGTCCATCTTAAACCGCTGCCAAATACGATCCTGTCTTGCAATGTGGTGTGAGCATACAAGTTATAGCAGAGGGTATTGATGGGAAAGTTGTTTGGAAGCACTCCGTCCATTGAAAACAAGTGTCGAGATGTCGCACGCAAAAGCCCCAACTGGTGAAGTAGAGCTGCTCAGTCACTGAACTAGTACTGGGTAACTCTGAGTGTGAATCAGAGGCAATAATAATCAATAACACCATCTTGTGGTGTAAGGATGCATTGTCACAATAATCTATCCAAATATTACTATATGTACTGTTACTCAAGACCAAGTCTGCATTTATGTTTTTAATTGTGATCCAGAGTAGATTTTCTTCTGGCTGTATGAGTTTTTCATATAAATCTATTCATGTAAGATTCAGGGTTTATAGCAGAAAGCTAATAGGCTATCCTTTTGTAAATAACATTTGAGGTAATTGGTTGGCACATCTATCCAATGGGACACATATAAAAGGTCCACAGCTTCAATTTCAAAAGATGCCAAGGGTTAGAGGTCAAACCTTCACCACAACAGATGCAATAGCTATTTGTTGGCAGAAGTAGAGAAACAGAAGTTGCTTTTTTGAGACATGCTTTCCTATTTTTTCCCATCATCTGTCTTCATCAGTAGCCCTTTTCATTTATCAACACAAGTCAAACTAACAACCATCCCTGCATGCTCAGTTTCTTTAATCCAGCATCAGTTTCCCGGTCCCCCCTCTCTCACCGCTAGCAGCTTAGGGACGAAGAGCCGGTGTCCCATCCCAAGGAGACCCATCACCTTGCAGTACGAGTCTGCTGAGGCCTGACTGCTGTGGGCAATCTCCTCTGCCTTTCCCTCTCCGTCCACCATTGCCCTGCGCACTGCTGGAAGGGGCAGATGCGGGGTCAAGGCAGGCATAGGGGGAGGAGAGGGCGGAGGGGAGAGTGTAGGAAATGGTAGCGGGGTGGGGCAGGGTGAGGGAGAGGGGCGGTCCCGCTCCGGGGCCAGGGTGGCAGATGACTCCAGCGTGTCGTCCGGACGTCCCAGTAGGTTTCTTGGAGTTGGAGTACGTCCGGACTGGTAGCAGAGAGTGTTCAACTTGAGTCGAGATTCGTCTTGAGGTCACTGAGGTGAGGTCTTGAGTCCTGGTGAACGAGGTGACTGACCTTCTGGGAAGAGAAGCTGATAATACCACATGAGGCAGAGTCACAACAGGCTGCTGTTCAGGACGCCAGCTAGGAAAGAAGTGATGAGACGTTCATAGGGACACAAGCAAATCAGCAGAGACAGCCCAGGCATCCAAGGCATGCAACGTTAACATTGATCCAGTTCATCTAGGCAGGACAGAATTTGGACAAGTGGACAAGAAGTCAGTGGAGGCCACTCAGCTTGTACCACTGTCAGAGCCCAGTAACAGCCACAAGGCGCGACAAAATAACAGTCAGGAAATGATGTATTGATGCTGCTTTTGGCATAATGCTGAGTCTTCCAGCTACCTGCCAGACTGACTTTGAAATCCAATCACACTACCCACTCTCATCTTCATGTGCCAAACTCACCCGACCAATTCCAATCAGTACGCCGTTGCCTAGCAACAAAGCTGCTCAACACGTGTGCCACTGTTCCGGCAAACAGCAGCGATGGATAAGTACTCCACCTTTTTTATTTTCCCTTCGTTGTAAGGCTTCAAAGACAGAAAGAAAATCTCCCTCAATCTGCCCAACTGAGTGACCTAACGCTCAAGGCTTGGAGCGTGTGAGACGACACATCAAAGCACCTGATGGGTTTTGTTCCCTGTTTTCCATACAAGGTATGAGCTGACAGGATTTTAGCTTTCTTTGAACTATAGAATGGCCTAAAATAATAGTATGAGTTTGTTTATCCTAAGAGCCTCGGTCTAAGCCAGAGCAAGCGGTCCTGACGACATGGCAGAGGTAGACGAGATGTGGTCAGTTTTCTGCCTTCAGGAGATGATGATGCACTTGTGTTTGCTTATGGCTGAGTAGTTGCTGAACTCGTTGAGTCAGATTTAAGCCAGTGATGCATGAAAAACAAGATGAGTTTGGAAAGAGGTAGAAAAACAGAGTGTATGACGAAAGTCTCACTGTGTCTTTGCTCTTCCTCTTCACTGATATAACCTTCTGATCTGAAGTCCAGATCCAAACCACATAGAGCAGTAAAAGCACAGTCCCGTCAACAGTTCCAGCATGGACTCCAGTGTCTATCCCTCTGGCAGATTTCCATCATCAGCAGCAGCAGCAGCAGCAGTAGCCAGGCATCCGGTCGGTATCTGTCAGTAGATCTTTCAGATGGGAAGCCAGCTCCTTCAGATGGAAAGTCACTTCTGCCTCTCAACAACAAAGGCTAAATGGATCAATGTTTGCATGAGAGTGCAAGTTGTTGTGCTATCAGCAGTGATGGTCCTGGCCAGCAGCTGGGGTGAGGCAAAGCCAAGAAACCACACTGTGTTTCCTGTCCACCACCTCTCTCTTATTCACTCTCTCTGCCTTCCTCGCTTTCTCTACCCCTCACTTTCTCTTTGTTATGCTAACAGCTAGCAGCTAGCAGGGGCGGCTCCATTGCAGAGGTCTGGGTGGTGGACAGAGGTAGAAATGCATAACCAGCCAACACAGAAGAGGAGAAGGCGGAGGTAGAGGTAGATGAATAGGAGGTAAAGAAGACAGAGAACAAAGAACTGTGGGAAAGAAGAAGCTCCAGCAGACATCTATTGGAGGTAAAGACGAAGAGGGAAAAAAATTTACAAAAAAAAACAAGAACCCGAAGCTTTTATCCCCTAAATCCAGATTGCTAACGCTATAGCTTATGCTCCTGTTGTGATGTGGATGGCGACTGCTAAGCAGGAGAGGGAGGGAGGCGAACACAGATGGAGGGAGGGGTGATGAGAGCGGAGAGGAGAGCAGGATGGAGGGAGGAAGGAGGAGGAAGCCTCAGGGGAGAATGCCGTCATGCCTGGCCAATGAGAGGCAGGCAGTGGAAGCCCCTTCCACACTCCTCACATCCTCATTTGTTCTCCATTGCCGACAATCGCATGCACCACATCTTTCTCTGTCTGACACAGAGATTACATTATTGCTAAGATTTAGAGCGGGAGGGCTTTTTAAAACCAACCATGTATGATTCATTTAGAGAGGAAGGCTTGAGTGTAACTGCATTACTGTGTAAAAGCAATAACACTTAGTGTATTTATCATTATTATTGTTATTATTACCATGAGCTAGTGCAAACATTGGATTGGCTTTACCAGTTTGAATATAGTGGATCAGAATTTAGTATTTGCAGATATTCAATAATAAAGGACTGCTTTTAGGAGCAAAACAAACTTGATTGGTTCATCCTTCATAATCTTTTAATCTGGCAATTTTTCAGTTTCCTGGTTTTCTAGACTGCTATTTTTTTATCAGCATCTGTAAATAAGCACTGTGCAAAAACCTTGATTACTTGACAAATGTAAAAAAATAAATCTAATAAATTATTAATTGACTGGACATATTGTGGCTTATGAGCTGAGAAACACATCTAAGCCTGGGTTAAAAGCTTTCGAACATACACTTTTCCTGTCCCAATAATGGCAGATAATGTATATTGTCAGCCTCCATGTTCCTTTTAATAATTAATTGATAAAAGCAAAACAAAATTACGTTTTTGGCAGATAGCAGAAAAAGGGAAGCAGAAATGTAAGCAGTAGTTATAGTGTTATAAACGACTTATGAGCATGATTACTACTATATTTAAAAAAAACTTTTCCGTCTGTGTATCATGTTAATGTGAGCTGAGAATTACACTTCAGACTATAAAACCTGAGAAACTATCAGCTACTGTAGCACATTAAGTTTTTAGTCCTAAAAATGTACAGATGTCTTGTCACAAAAAAAAGAGATACTTGTACCTGCAAATTAATGAAAAGAAATTTCAAATGATACTAAATGATTTGCTTCTTTTGTTTAAGTACCAAGACAGATTACATGACGAGACAAGCCTGTTCTTCATCACAGGGTGTTCTTGAAGTTTCAACACTTCCACAAGGACTGTCCCATCAAATTAATGTCTACACTAACCAACCAGACACTGACATGCAATATGACACTCATTGCCAAAACTCATCGATCCATCCCGCCACAAAGAGCTCTGATAACAAAACAACAAGTAAATTCTAAATCATTCTGCTCTAACGGCAACAACATGCAAGTTTAGTATGGTTATATATATATTGTTTAAACTCAAGGAGATATTTTCTTTACAATTCAGACAGCAAATGCATTTTGTGTAGTTTATTTGTAATTTTTTTAAGTTCTAGACTAGTTTCTTTAGTTCCTAGTTTATTTTGAATAATGTGAATAAATTCATGATTGATTTTAAATAAAATAGTTATATTTGCTCTTTTTTTATCTTGTGTGTTTTTATTCTATGTCCGCCTACTGATTGTTTAGTGTTTGTGCCTAAATGTTTTGATTAAATCACACCCCGAGTGTATTTTCTGATTCTAAATTACACACTATTTTATCAACCTCCGAGGGAAACTGTATGGAAACCCAGTATGCACACATAAGTGTGCATAACTGTGCATACTGTACTAATAAGTTAGTAACTTCAGCGGAGGACGGTGGGGGTGCAAATGAAAAAAAGAATCCAATTCATATACTGCTCAAAACATACTGTATGCTACAAAATAATTGTAAAATTATACATCGAAAGGTACCACAAGCTGTTGTGACACAGTGACTGCATCACATTCAACATGACTTTTAACATGAAAGTCTTTACGCATTTGTCTAATTTGTCTTTTAGGACAAATCTGCCTCCTCACTTCCAGATACAGTTTTTGATTCAAGCACTAGGGGGCAAGAAATACCAACAAACAAACTCTCTGACCTCTTCCTATCACATCAGACCGAGGACTTAATGCAACTTCTCACACACAATGCCTTTTCTGCACCGTGATGCTTCGCAAATACTTTGCACTTTGAGAGACTGATTCTCACTAATGACTTTAATAACTCTAAAGAAAAAAAACTGCTCTTTGTGCAAAACCTTTTTTTTTGTGCAATTAATGTAAAATGTATTTTCTTTAAAAAAAAAGGTCAAGATCTGCTTTTTCTTTAATTCACTTGGGTTTATCTATGGTGCACAAAACAAAATTAATATATCATCATCTAAAAAATATATAGTTTTTCTTTCTTTTATTGAAGCAAAGTAAATCAAAACACTAAACACGATTTGGTTGGGATTTTTGACATGAAAACTGGTTTGATAGTTAAGTGATGCTCAACATATGGGTACAGTTTAATGAATGAATAAATGAAAGGGATTACTAACCTTGAGCAAGGCCAGGGCTACATTGAAGATGATGTTCAGACCCTGGAAGAGAGGAGAATTAGATGTAAATACAGAAACAAGTAGGGGCGAAACTATCATGTTCATGTGTGTCAGCAGGTTTCAGCATATCAGTGTAGTATCAGTTTATTTCTGACAGACTGAAACTCAAAAGACTCCTGCACACAGTCCTATTCACTTGCAGTATTTAACAACAACGTTTCGGTACGCAGATCAGGTTATTAAGAGGACAGTGTGTAGGAGTCTTTTGTTCTGTACTGTAGACCCATGGTCTTCTCCTACACACCTGTCAATCTACAGGTGTGTAAAAGTTCTGCTTTTTGATGATACTGTACACTGAAACTGAAAATTGTATTCAGGAACTGAAATTAGCAGCAATTTATAGTTATACTTTGCAGATTTACATGTTGGCAGCTTCCAATGGATAATACCCCTAACCTTCTCTAAAATGAGGTTAGGTGTATTTAATATAATACATTTAATATGAAAAAAATGACTTTAATCTATTACAACTTTTACAACAACTTCAAGAAACAAAGCTATATATAGTAAAATAAAAGCCGTCATTAGATGGTTAGGATATACAACCTCTAATAACTGGCATTTAAAACAAGTGAAACATTCAGCAGAAAAGTTGTTAAAAATATTAAGGAAAGAGCAAGAAAAGTGGAAATAGATGACAGAGTAAAGTTCTTAGAAAACACAACTTCAAAGATAAAATTTTTCCAGACAAGTAGATCTCTGAACAAACTATTCACTTTTTTAATTATAACAACCTAACACCATTAACTTACTAACATTTATATACTTATGTCAGCATATGTTATTTGCTTCGATTGTTTATTGCTTTATCGCCAATAATTTAAATAATTTTTGAAAAGTGCTGCACAGAATGAGTTCATCGGCACTATAATTCAATTTAAAAATAAAGGTAATCAAAACAGAGCAGAGAGACGTACAGTTCAAGTGATGAAAAGGGAAAACTTCAAAATAAAAACAGACAAAGCTATACTTTGTCATTACATGTATAATGTTTCTAAATAAATCACAGATTATTGCGTAGAGAAAATATTTGTGGTAAGAAGTTTTGTTTCTATTTGCTGATATATGTAGAATAATGCTGTGAAAACGTGTTTTTTTCTTCCTCTATTGTCGACACAATGATTCTGAATTTGACACAGAAAGAAAGAAAATGTAAAGCTGATGTCAGCTCTGCATGGGAACAACCATCTCCTTGGTCTCCGTGACAACCAGTTCACATGGCAACACAAAGCTAAAAATATCTGGCCAGCTCTAAAAATAACCAGAGAAAGAGAAAAGAGAGAGGGAGCTCTGTCTTCACACACCTATCTTTGTAGGCCTCAAGATGGTGCTACAGCGCTGAGGCAGGATCAAAGGTGTGTATGAGAGAAAGAAAGATAATCTCAGAGTTGGTGTGTCCGAGCAACAGAGATTCATGGGGAGAAAGAGAGATAAACATGCGGAAAACGGAGACATCATGACATAGACTGGGAGGGTGACGGGGTAATAGGCCAAGGGAGTAGTGAAGGTAAATTAAATTAGGCAGAGTTAAGTAAATAGGGACGGAGATCATTCAATAATTTTGAATCTCAGATGTGATATTAAAAGTTCTATACTTGTTAAATTAATTCCACAGAATTCCTTTGTTTTATTTAATCAATTTGGTTTTAGCCTGGACCATAACAGTTGTTAATAATAAAAAATAATCTGGACAGTACTAAATGCAAAAGGTTACTGATAACTAAAGTGGTAATAACCGATGACTCTAAAGCGACTCACATATGACCCAAAAACATAATGCAACATCAAGGTGTGAGCTTGGGACTCCCCACCAATCATTAAAGCTTAGCCTATCAGTGGGAGAGCACAAACAAACTCACCAAACAAAAGTCCAGTAGCTTTTGACTTACTATTTTTTTTACATATGAGGTTTAGAGACATTGAATGAGAAAATAATATCAATAATAAGACTTTGAGACTTTAATTTGGGTGAGAGTAAAATGTAGTAGAAATTGTGAAAAGTAGAAGAGAATGAGCAAGACTGCTGTATAAAGAGAGAAAAAAAATATAAAGAGAAATGAGAAAAAGATAGAAAGATATACAGTAAATATAAGATTGAGTCAATGAACAAGAAATGAGAAACAGCAGAAGAAAGAAAACAGCAAGAGTTGTTAAATAAATGGCAAGAAAAGGGGTAAATGACACAATGAAAGAGGACGATGACAGACAAAGGAAGTAATAAAGGAGTGGGAGAAGATGATGAAGAAAGCAAAGAAGAAGAGGGCAGACAGAGGGATGCAGGAGATGAGAATTCTGGTTTAACAAGCAGATTCTCATCATGCGGCTCATTGGGCGAGAAAAACCTGGGAAACTTTTAATTGTTTTGCCTGGAGCCAATAGGAGGACAGAGGGAGGTAGGGAGGGAGGAAGGAAGAGAGAGAGAAGGATGTGGAGGGGAGAGGAAACAAATAGGGCATTTGACTTTTGATGTTTTATGTAATGAAACTTTTTACAAGTCAAAGATATTTAGTACGCACGCACACACACACATCTTAATACAGAATATGTTTTTGTATGAATGCTGTAATGTAAACAAACATGTAGCATCTGCAAAATGATGACACACACACACACACACACACACACACACACACACACACACACACACACACACACACACACACACACACACACACACACACACAAAAAAGTAATTCTAGTAAGTAATGGTGGTGGATGATAAGTTATTGTGCTTTACAATTAAGGTCAGCATTTGATACAGTGTATCATACTATTTTGCTGAGTCACCTGGAAAAATGGGTCTGAGTGATACTGCTCTGGACCAGTTTAGATCTCTCTGACAGAACTAAAGCTGTTGTTATTGAAAATGCCTCTTCTTCATCTGCTCATGTTGGATATGGTGTTCCTCAAGGCTCTGTTCTTGGACCCTTGTTACATTGAGTTTCTATGCTCCAAATGTAATATTTATTTTTTATATAAAGGCAGGCAGCTGCATGCTTCCACCTCCAGATAGGGGCCTCAGTCATACACTCCCATTGCAACCTCATTACACATTTGGCTTCAGCAGGTCTGTCTGGCAGCCCTACCGGCCACCTGATCTGACTCATCAGCTGGTGGTGATCAGCTGAAAGCTCGGTTTCTCTCCTCACCTGAGTCCCCAGATCATACGGCCGCAGATAAGATGACAAAGAAACAAAAACTCAGGTGTGGATCATCAGCCTTAAGGTGCTTTGGTACCAGTTACACTTATAAACTACCTTGTACTTAAACATGGTGTTTGTTTCAGGCAGTCAGTAACTAGTCCAATAAAAAAAAAAGCATTGCTGGGTAGCTGCAGATCTAGCAAAAACCCTCCACGAGAGTGCTGAACTATTAAGCCCTCAGGGGTAAGGATGCAGCGATCTGATACTGATATCAGGCCAATACTGACTCAAACTCAAAAGCTGGATAAGGGTATCAGTGACAATAGAGCTATTTAATTCTATGTTTATATACTATATATATTACATACTAGAATTTTAATTCCTGTGTTTTGACCGATTTGTTGCTGCATTTAAAAGGTTTACTTGTATTGCATTTCCTGTTAATATTGAAAAATGTTTACCAAGTTGCTGGGGCACGATTTATTATCTTAATAATAATAATAACTAAGTTTTTCTTTAACAAATTAAGTAAATTATATCAATCTATTTATTTGTTACATTTTGTTTTACAAAGTTAGGAAAGCAATGTTTAAGTCAAGCCTGATGTTGCCTTATACATAAAAGAATGATCCCAGTCACTTCCACACAGTGAAGCATACATCTTCTTAATTAAAACACTGGTATTGGGTCAGTACTCGGTATCCAGGCAGAAAAAGTTGGGTCGTGCATCCCTACTCAGGGGATGTCCTCTCAAGGACCATGGCAAAAGACAGGAAAAAGAAAACATTTTATATATAAAAAAAAAAAAAAAAAAGTATTATCTTTTTTGTATATATACTATCATAGTACTTTAATTAATTTAATTTCTTGTCTATTCACCTCTGTTTTACCCTCTGCATTTGTGTTTGGTGTTATACTGAATGTATGCAACATTTTGTTTCTATTGTAAATTACTCTGTAGCACTGTAGTGGCTAGTGGCTTTTGAAAGGTCTCTTCAGAGGAGCTTTCTGTAAAAATGTTTTAGAACAAGAAGCAAGCAGTGATTGGTATCGAGTCAAGTGGTCCTAATGACATTAAATCAATGATTGTATCAGCCCTTAAAAGCCTGATCAGTGCATCCCTATTGATTACAATGGGAAGATATTAGATCAAACCAAAGAGCAATGCCATATTCCCTCCTAGCATCCCCAGTGACCTTTGCCACTCCTCATCTTCTATCCGTGACCTCGTTGTCTACCTCCTTACTACTCCTCTCATCTTTCTAGAAGACCCTCCCCTTATTGGACACTGGACAATGTAGACAAATCACTCTCCATATAGTACCAGTATAAAGTAGTGCAGTGAGCCAAATTATACCTCACAGAGCAGCAGGTCAGTGATATGGAAAACCATGCACAGGGGGAACTTGGCAGTGAAGAGGGTGAGGAACCACTGGGAGGCGTACATGTGTGCCTCCAGGTTTAGCTCTTGGAAGTGGGACCACAGGTCTGGAAGCTGCTCCTGCGGGAGCAGATAGAAGAGAAGGAGGAGGAGACACTTGTGAGATGAAACAGCACTTACAAGAATAGAAAGATGTGGCTCTGTTTGTCATTTCAATTTTACATTATTTAATTTTTACTCATCCTTTATTAAATCATGCCGTCTCACTGAGATGATAATCTCTTTCACGAGAGACCCAGAGACCCAAGAACAAAAGAAAAAGTTAAAAAAGAAACAATTCAGCATCACTTCCCTGCTGCCAAACAGTCAGAGATTTTATTCATACACTGCACATACAGTACATTGTTAAAGTTATATAAAAAGAAACTATATTATACAAAGCAAGTATATTTACAAAATGTGACATTTACAAATCTGTAACGAGAATTAGAAATTCAACCTTTGTTGAGCAATCGGTTTCATAAAATGTACAAAGTGTATGAGCACCAGAACTCATCATTGCCAATGTTATTATATTATTCTGCATAGTTCATTTGATGAGGGTTCCTACATTCATTATCTTTTCCACTTATTATTATATTTCTTTACCATTTGTTTGTTCTAGTTTATTGGTTTTGATATACTTTTGAAGATTAAGCACATGAGGAGAAAAGCTGTAGCTTTAAAGTGAAAAGTGTGCATGTGTGTCTTAGCATCCATGCATGTACAGTGAATGAAGGATTCAATCAGCCAATATTTAACGTGTCACATGACACCTGATTGGTCATTGATCAGATAGTGAGATCCGACGTTAATAATTAGCAGTCAACGCTAACATCCTTACATTGAGCGTATTTGGTTGTTGCTAACCGAGTTGAACGTTATTCTGAGAGAAGACTGCTAGCAGAGCCAGGATGGATTTCAGGGCCAAATTAATCTCTAATCAGAGAGTGGATTTAGACTGTAATACCTGAGTGGGATGGGACTTAACCAGCACCAGGATCATCAGCCTCAACAGACAGAAAGAATGTTGTTTAGCCTACAGAGACCACAAGTCTCACACGCACAGGCTTAGAAGTAACTCTCGTTATATTCTATTATACTTTGTGTCCAGAAATGAGTCAACAAGTAAACAACAAACATGTCGTCCCCCACAGATGATGCAATCACTGGTAACACGCTCTACGTATTTGAATATGATCAAACCTTCCTTGCTTTTATGGAAAATTCAAATACATTTTGTAAGGCATTTGCACTGTCTGCTAGTCTCTTCTTTTTAGTGGAACCCAGTATGAGTAATTGCACAAACCCAGCATTCACTCATTAATTAAATGAAACAGCCCAAATGACCTTCATTCTCAATAAAGTACAAATCTTGGAAAATCAAATCTAGTGTAAATGAATTGTCCTCGAGACAAGTCTGTACAACAAGGATAGCTGGATATGTGAGGTGAATTTCATGGCATTTAAACTGGACAAAACAACTGATTAACTTCTTAACTCTATTTCATCCAACTGTCAACAGTCTTCTCACCATTATGCTAATTTCTATTGCATTGTAATACATTCCATTTCATATATTATTAAACACTGCATCACTAACCTGCATCAGCCTCTCCAGCTTGTAGAACTTGCAGTGAAGATCCTCAAAGTTGTTTTTGTAAAGAGCTCTGAGGCCATACTCGTACATGATTTTCACCAACACACAGAAGGCCTGTTCCTCTGGCATCTGAAACCACATGGATAACGATAAACTACAGAGACATGAACTACAACTATGAACGACTGAATCTCCAACATGTACATCTGTTGCCACATAGGAAACAAGGACATTTTTGTTTGAATCTCTACATCACAACTGGTGGGCACTTAGTCTTCAAGACAAGAAACCGACACATTTTATCATCCAGCCTTATTTGATGGGCTCTAAATAAAGCCTGAAGGACAGAAAAATTAAGGTGTGAATGACATGAAGGGACACAATTCACGGAGTTTACATGTGCAAGTGCTTCATTTTCTCTGTGTGTTAGTGTGTGTTGCTTGGATGAATGAAGATAAGAGGCATGAGAGAAAGCTTTAAACTGTGTGTGTGTGTGTGTGTGTGTGTGTGTGTGTGTGTGTGTGTCTGTGTGGGTATATGGGTTTATTCCTCCTCCTCTCACACTCTCACACACACACACACACACACACACACACACACGCGCGCACGCACGCAGACGGTGAGGTGATATTTAATCAGAGTGACAGTATGTGTTTGGGGCTGAATGGGCTTCTGCAGGTAAACCTGAACCCCTATTAATATTCCTGACATCTCCTCTATAACCTCTCCCTGCTTCCTCTATAACCTGTCTGCCTCCTTCTCCTGTATAACCTCTCTTTATTTTACTGCTGCTGTCCCCTTTATCTATCCCCTTCTCCTCTTCACCTTTAAAGCCTCCTCCTCCATAACTTCCTCCTGTTTTCCTCCTTCTCCTGCACTCTCGTATCTTTTCCACTCCTGTGTTCTCTCCTCTGTACACCATGATGTGTCCTTACCAAACTCATCCATAGCTCTCCTTCACAACTCTTTTACCATCTCTCCTCACCCCACCTCCTCCCCTCTCTATTCTTCCTCCATCTTCCTCCTCTTTAACCTCTGCTGCCCTTGTTATTTGGACCTTAACCAAACTTCCAACTCTACTTGGGACTCCCGCCTCCATGTGTCTACTCCTCTGTCTCTCCTTCATCTGTCTTTTAACACCTTCCCCGAATACACATTTCAGGTGCGTTTTACACGTTGCAACACATTTTGAACAGACTAGAAATCACTAAACAATACTTAAATGTGTATGGGGACGAGTATATACTGTAGAGCAGGAGTTCTTTAAGAAATAGGTGTCTGTCAGTGACCTTAGAAATAAATTTATGAAAGTGAATGAGTGTTTTGTCCACCTCTTTTCTACTTCTAACTTTCTGCTGTGACTCAATTCAGCTTTACCTTCTTTCGCATTCTCTCACTCCCTCTATTTCTCCACACCATTCTGCTATGAAGTGTTTTCATTCCAGCAGCCAGCCAGAGACGTTCTTTCTGTCTCCCTCTCAGCCTCTATTTACTCTCTCATATTGTCTCAGCTCTGATGTATTACACAAACAGACTTGCTTTCAATAGATGCAGAGAGGTGTAGGTGTAGCTGCACAATTGCTGACTTCTTTCTTTTCTTTCTTGTAATAATTAGTTTGACTTCTGTCCTCAAACACAGTTTGTAGCATCAAGGTAACATTCCAGGAGCTCCAGAGAGCTTTTATTTTGAAAGCACGTGGCAATGGAAAAGCACCAGAAGAAAGTTTTTCTGTAAATGTGAAAAAGTCAATTCTATAGTTTTACTTTTATTCTTTACCAATGTTGTTGTTGCGAATGTGTTTGTACAAAAAGTAGACAAAATAACATGATATTGTAAACTGTTGTGTATTTTTTTTTTTTCAACCCAGGTTTGTATGCTTGATGTGTGTGTGTGTGTGTGTGTGTGTGTCTGTGTTGTATGTATCTAGTCATCTATCTAGTGCATTTGACCATGAGAAGGCAGGCTCAGTGGATGGATGGATGACAAGTTAACTCACGTGTAGCAGGAGAACAGCAGCGAGGAACGACTGACCCTGGCAATAACCAATTTCCTCATCATAGACAGAGTAGGCCTGCGAGAAAGAAATAAAAAGAGAGTGGGGGAAAATTCAGTTTGGTTATTCTATCATCAAGACATCAGCAGTCACTGACATTAATCAAGGTTGTTTACAATGTATACATTTAATTTTAATTTTAAAACCCTTCAATTTTCTCCCTATTTTCACTTCACATTAACATTAAAATGAACTTGGGCCTAAAAGTAAGATTAGTTCCGATTGCTTTGTACCGTGCCGGAGTACAATTGGGCCTCTTCAAAATTCAAGTACTGTAAATGAGCCAATTTGGGAGTATGAGAGACGTTTCCTTATTTTTCAGATGACACAGGACCCAGGGTTCCCCTGTTATAGTGCAGGTATATTAAACAAATCTGATTTCATCTGGCTGAAGGCCGAACTGAAAGCTTTTTTGGTTTGAAATAATGTGATAAAGTTTCATAATCGGCAGAAGTTACCACACAGACAGCCCACAAAAGTACACAATTTTTAAATGGCCTTAAAGTTTCAGCCCAACTGTAACAAAGCTGCTATTGTGTCCTAACCATAGACTGTATAAAATAAGTCCAAAACCTTGTAAATTTTTGCAATGCCAATAAACATAATTCCTGCCCTTAAACTCTTGGAATCTTACATACATGTTATAACCACCATTGGCAGGTGCATGTTATCTTTTTTATACCCATTATTTACCCAGCAAGGAAACCTGAATATTGTACTTTTCTTCCACTCCTTGTCTTACACAGTTACAAACATTCACACTGAGGGGCTGCACAGTTCAAACACAGTGTGATACAGTTATACCAGTCAATGAACAACTCCACTGGAGCAGCTAGGGGATTTAGTGTCTTGCACTTCAGTGTTGAGGGAAGGGACAAGTGTTTGCCCTTGGTTTAACAGTCAGTCAGTTTAACTGCTAGTTACTTGTTGTCTAATATAGGTTATAGTATAGTAGTATGAGCAGATACATAGAAAAGTGATTATCTGTGCTTGAGTCATCACAAAATGTGTTTCTTGTGACCACGTAGTATGGTAATATTTTAGTAGTCTCAGGAATTCAGGCTTCCTTTTAAGAGTCAGGAGCAAGACATCTCTACACCATTCGATCTTGAGTGCTTACTGCCTTGTTGATCTAGAGCATCAGCACATATAGGAGGACATTTCCTAAGAGACTGTTTCTTTCGAATACCAGCCTTATTTCAGAGGAATTTCCCTGGGGACTGTCTCTCTCATGCTTTGGTTTTTCTCTTTGTCGGTGTCAACCTGTCTCTTCTCTCACTTTTTCGCGCTCTATGAGGCACCTATTCAGTAAATGCTGAGCTAAGTTCCTGTATCTAATAACATAACACCAAAATTACATAAAATAAATTGCTGATCACAGATTCCTGTTATCTCTGTAAGTTTATTTCTACGAAGACCCCTTTCACATTGTCATTTTAAACTTTGTTTATCAGATGCCTGTACTCACTGTAACGGCAGCAATGCAACATTCACTCACCACTGACTAGCTGCCATTGACAAACCAAGCTTAGCCTGGGGTAGGAAGGCTAAATCCACTGCCACTGTCAAAGCCTGATTGATTTTGAAAAGGAGGGCAAAGAAACTTAAGTCATGCCACAACAAAAACTTCTCACCACTGCAGTGTTAAGAGAAGAGGTGGCCTTTTCAACATAAGACACCTGGCTGTTTCGTCATTAAAGTAGGGAAGACCGACAAAGGAGACTAACCTTCAGATGACCGTTTGGGAGAGGTACTGTCTCAAAATGTTTAATAGTGGGCACACCCCACCAATCATGGTAATGAGCAAACAGATAGGCCTTTTCACAGTGTAAACACGGATCCAGGGACAGGCAAAAGTGTATAAAACCATTTGAACTACACTTTTTAAATGGGGGAGGAGAAGACCACATCACACAGCTTCAACTCTTATTGTACATTAACACTGAACAGTAAATTGTTGTAATTCCAATTCCTGCTTAATTGGAAGTAGAGCCCTGCACGGGCCAAAAACTCCAGCCCTAACCCGGCCCTGGCCCGTGGTGTTCAAGCCCTACCCAACCCCAGCCCGACAACGCCTACGCCTGCGCGCTGTCTCTGCTACACACGCAAACACACACACGTCACACGCTACTAAGATGGGCACAATTAGGAGAGAAGCTAAAATAAGCCCGAGTCCGATGCGAGCCCGACCTGTAAAAAAAAAAAAAAAAAACAGCCCGGCCTGAATGGGCTTAGCCTGTCGGTCCCCAAGGGCTCTAATTGGAAGGCATCAGAGGTAAGTGGGGCACCATACAGGGCAGGTAAACCACCTGACCTGACTTCTACATATAAGCTGGTGGGCAAAACCAGCAGCACCGCAGCTCAAAAGATTTGGTTTTAAAATCATCTTTAAATAGGGCTGGGTAATAAATCGATATTATATCGATATCGTGATATGAGACTAGATATCGTCTTAGATTTTGGATATCGTAATACCACGATATGACATAAGTGTTGTCTTTTACTGGTTTTAAAGGCTGCATTACAGTAAAGTGATGTACTTTTCTATACTATACTTTTTCTATTATTTTCCTTTTCCCCACTTAGACATTATGTCCACATTACTGATGATTATTTATCTAAAATCTAAATGTTAAGATATTTTGTTAAAGCACCAACTGTCAACCCTAGAATATCGCCGCAATATCGATATCAAGGTATTTGGCTCAAGAATATCATGATATCTGATTTTCTCCATATCGCCCAGCCCTATCTTTAAATATTGTGTTCAGTTCCACCCTTACCCAGAGTTGAAATGATTTAGCTAGTAACGGTACAATATCTTTCTTACCGATATATTTTGGGTGTCCACATCTCTGAGGACCTTTCTTGGACCCTCAACAACTCTACCCTGATCAAGAAGGCTCACCAGTGTCTCTTCTTTCTGAGGAGACTCAAGAAGGTCCACCTGTCTTCTCAGATCCTGGTGAACTTCTACTGCTGCACCATCGAGAGCATCCTCACCAACTGTTTCACAGTTTGGTATGGCAACTGCTCTGCCCATGACCGGAAAGCGCTGCAGAGGGTAGTAAAAACTGCCCAACACATCACCGGTTACTCCCCTCCATCGAGACCATCCAGGGAAAGCAATGCTTGCATAAGGTGCGCAGTATCATCAAAGACTGTTCTCACCCCAACCACAGCCTGTTCACCCCACTCCCGTCTGGGAGGCGTCTCAGGTCTCTCTGCACCCGCACCAGCAGGTTCAGAGGAAGCTTCTTTCCTGCGACTGTCACCCTACTGAACTCTTGCTCTGCATCCCGGTGACAATTTAACCTATATATATTCTGTTAATACACTGCATATATCTATATCTATATTATTCTTACTACTATTATAATATCACTACTACTACTACATTGCACATATCTGTACATGTTGTTCATATATTGTTCATATTACATAGCCATATTTATTCTGCTCTTTTAAGATTGCAATATATTTCTTGTCCTGCCAATGCACCACCTGTCTATACTTGTATATCGCATTGCACTTTTCTGCTTTTTTTGCACTTCTGGTTGGACGCAAACTGCATTTTGCTGTCTTTGTACTTGTACTCGGCCCAATGAGAATAAATTTGAATCTAATATTTTGGCAGAAAGCTCCGTTTATGATGGACAAAATTCAACAGCAGTCAAACCTCCGTACATTGGGTGAAAAGATTCTCTCCCTCTTTCCATGCTCAAAAAATTAGTGTGGACATCCAGAGCTCCACTGCTGATCTGTTTAGCTAATTTTGGGTTTGATGCGGAGGTAATGGAGAAGTCTTGTGGAGCTGTCTGGAGTGTAATCTACAAGCTGACATGCTTGATGGAGTGTGGCATTCACATGTCCCCAACTCAGCTGGGAGAAGTGCATGCTGACAGATGGATGGGGGAGGTCCTGGTGGGTGAAGTCTAAATTTGTTAGCCTGAGCAGATAATAGGCTCAGAGGGGTGGATTATTACCATCTATATGCCTAGTTTCTCATAACCAACAAGCACAGGTTTTCTACTTTTCTATGTGTATAACTTTGTAGAAAACCTTTTAGCCACTGGAACTATTAATGATCATCTGCACTGTAAAAAAGTCCAAAATAAGTGAAAAATAATGAATATGGGAACATTTTTACTCTAGAGAAGTGTTTCACAAATCTATTTAAAGACATGGAAACTAGCTGAGAGGGATATTGTGCCAGTGGTAAAGGAAAGCTAAGATGACATTATCATTGCAATATTATTTGAAAACCAGGGCAAAAATGTAAGAAGTCATTAAGACCTCAGTTGAAATATTGTAGTGAAAAATTGTGTGCTTTAGCACACTGTTATTATTGCTCTGTGATCTCAGGTATTGCTTGTGTCAGCTTCAGAATAGGAAGGGTTTCAGCAGGGCAAATTTGTATTTTAACAAACCCTGCTGGCATTGTGTACACACAAATCTGATCCGGATGGCGGTCACCAGGACATGAACTTGTATCCTGAAAAATGTGTGCATGGAAACATTCAGTGATCACAGGGATACGCGACATTAGCCTGGTTGATGAGGCGTTATCATGTTTGCTTTTTCCCCCTGCTTTGTTCAAGTTTTGTTTCCATGGAAATATAGCAGATATTCTCTTTATCCATTTATCTTGAGAGTCACAGGTTTTAAAACCCCAGAACAGCTGGTAAGATAGTGCTCCGCTGTCAGAGTCTTGAGTAAGACAGTCAACTGCTCCAGCAGGCTTTCTGAGTGACCACCCGTATATGTAAGGTTGTACAGGTTAGCTGGAAGTGTGACTGAGTGGAGCATTAAGAGAATGAAGCAAATTATTACTGAAAAAGAGCACAGAGCTCAGGTGACCTTCTCTGGAGAATAAAGGTTAGAAAATAAAAGACCCAAGGCTTATTACCGAGTAGCATATGAAGATGAATATAAACTTTGTTCTGGATTCTCTGTGCCTGTAAACCACTCATGCCTCAAGATCCAACCAACCTTATCAGCAGCAAATCTACATGGATTTGCATACAAATGAAGGCTGGCTCGCCACTGACCTAGTTGGGTCCAGACTGGATGCTAACCCTTCCTGACAGGTTCTCCCAGAGCGCTGACCGGCCATACTCTACTGCTGCTTCTTCATCATCTAAAACTACCTTTGATTTTAATTAATGAACAAAACACTTCTGTGATATCCATATTTGTGTCCTTTCATCTGATTTAGCTTCGTGCTCACAGGTTTCTGTCCTATACATAATTACGGAATGCAAGCTTTTAGCGTCTAATTACTGTTTAAGTTTATTAGACATTATAGAAAGACAGTCCAATGACCAAAATACTCCTTTCCATCTCACTAATACCTACTTTGTTTTAATTCAGTGTTTCCTCTATGTAGATTTTGTAGTGGCGGCCCACCATGGCAAAATTTATGCCACCACGGTATCAGAAATCAGGCTGTACAAAAAAATTTAGTCGCGGTTGCCTTTTAAATTAAAAAAATCCTAAAGGAAACACTGTAATTATGGTCAAAACTTTTGGTATCTGAAGAATCCCTGGTAGTGTGCAGGCCTTCTCTTTCCATGAACATGTTATGATCATCACTTCTTGCTATTCAACAGTTAAATACGCTTCCATCTAACATAGCTGATGGCATGTGCAGGTGCAAATGATCTGCATGTTAACATACAGAAAATCTACATGGGCTGTGTCTGAAACCCCTCCCCATTCAATGAAATAGCAGGCACTAAAAATAATAAAATAAAAAAGTAGTGTTCAGTACAATTGTAATAGTTAAATAATAAATTACAGTCATGTGACAGGGATTTTTTTTCTGGGGATGCAATTTTTTAGGAACACGGTAGTAGGTTTTAATATTTTAATAGCATATATATGTATTCCCAAATCCCAAACTGACATTTTTTATATTATTTGTATCATTATTAGGGCAAAAGAACTCTGTACTACAGAGTTCTGTAAGTGCTACAGAGTCTGTAGCACTTATATGTAGATCGCTGTTAAGCTTGGTAAACTGTTAATATGAGTATCCATTTTAACTGGATTACATTTTGATTTCACATTTAGTTTTTTCTGTTTGTGATAGAGCTGGTTGATATATTGTAGGACATAGCAAAGATGTCTGTGCATAATAAACTGTCTTGGTTAAGTTCACAGCAGACAACCCAAGAGAAGGACAGTGACAGAGATTAATACTGGCTTTAATACGTTACAGTAGTACTGACCTTGGCTTTTGTCTGAATAAAATGTACCATGTGTCTTCACAGATAATTACCTCAGGATGGGAGTCCACTGGGACCCTCTCCTTCGAGTGCTTATTTTTCTCATTTATTTAAGTGGAAGAGAAGCTCAACCGCATAATTTTTATGGTACCAGGCTCGTGGCTGATTCACAAAAGGTCTGCATAAAAGATACTGTTATGCAAGTTTGTATGGTTGGCTTTGAATTTTTTCAATATACCATGCATTTGATATTATCTATTGTTGGGTTTTAACGTGATGTTTCTCTTGTAAGGATGCATCAACATTGGGTCTACATAACACAGTTAAGCGTCTTCTACCAATCTGATCACATTTTGTTGTATCTTTAAGACAGTACTTAATATGTATTTCAACTTATGCTATCCAAACGAGCATCACTCTGCAAACTGGATTCCAGCATTTCTATAAAAATGAGTGGACACACTACCCTCACTCATAGCCTTAAACGTAATATATTTTAATGTGTGACTATGCTGGTGTTGTGCCCTTAACGTTTTCTCAGATATATTTGCCTGCCACCACTACTGACAGCCTATAAATAATAACAAGCAGTACAACATAATATGCTGCATTTGAATGGAAAACTGGCTGAATTTGGACGCAGTTTAAAGTCTTTCAGTAACCCTGCAAACTCAGACTCCATCTCATAAGCTACTATTGGCTTCTAAATTGTATCAAATAATCTAATCATGATCAGCCTGACATTGCAATCCTGAGTCGATGCCAGGGAATTATTGAGAGTTGTTAAAGTGATGACTTTACTTCTGCCACTAAAACTGTTCAAACATAAAGCATTTAAACTAGGAAAGTTACATTTGTAGCATGAAATATTCTGCAACTGAACAGCTATTTCTTACCTCAAATGAGATATTCAGAAACCCTTTTGGGTGGGCGAAAATTTGAAGAAAAATATCAATGACTGTCCACTGAGTGGTGGGGATGTCTGGTATGTCATGTGTAGGAAGGGTTCATGTTGATGTCTCAGTAAAGCAGGTACTGTCAATCATATATTGTAGAGCCAACTTGAAATGCCAAGCAAATTCCTACTTAGCTTTGCCAGACCACAAAACTAATGACAGGCTTCATAAGAAAATGCACACATTTTACAAGGCCTAGAACACATTTCAGAATTAGCTTCTCATCTCACAGCACTTGATTCTCAGCAGGAAAGTTTTCAAAAACGTTCGAACACAGCATGAAAGAGTATGTATCAAGATTTGCCTTCTGTTCCCAGATACCGTAGAGAAAGTGAGATAACAGAGTACTGTATAATCCAATGCTGCTTTTATCAAATTCAAAATATCTGGATGTTAACCTGCTGGGATTCCCACCCACAACCTCAATGTCATATCTCAGACTCACCTTGCAGATCTTGTACAATGAATCCTGTCCATCTCCGTCTGAGTCCTTGAAGTAGTCGTGTGCAGGGAAGGTGCGGTGGATGTCCCGGGTGATGACACCTTCCTGAGCAGAGTCCTGCAACACACATAGACATCACACAATCACACGCTTTAGACATGTGACAAAAAAGCATTATTTAGATACACAATATGTCGAGTTTTCATATCCTGTTCATGCGTGAAGGTTAGATACTGCCCATCCTGATTTATGCACTTCTAAATGGATTCATGAGATGACAACAGCAAATAATTTTTTTCAACTCAGCACCCACAACCATTTTCACATTTACACTGACTATGCTCTAACATATCTTTTCTCTGTTTGTAATTGTTTATATATAGTAAAAGAAGGCAATGTATTCAACTGTATCAGTTCACAGCACACTGCTAAGTCACCATGTTTGTTTGTGTGTGTATTAGTGTTTGTCCCATCCCTCCTGCAATAGCACTCCCCAGGCCTCAGTCTCTTAGTCTGTGCCGTCTAATCCACAGCAGGCACTGCAGTGTACACACACACACGCACACTCTGCTTTTTCCCCCTCACACATATAAACACACACAGTGCAAACACGACCGGAGAGAAGACAGCACAGCATTCTCCAACAACTCACTGTAAGCTGCAGATAAACCAACCATGAGCCTGACTGGCCTTGATGTGTGTTTGTGTGTATCAGAGAGAAAATGGGAAAGTGTGTGTGAGTGAGAAATTTCATCTTTCTTGCTTCTTTCCTCCCCCTTGTTTTCTGACAGTAGAGAGAAAAGGAGGGAATTTAGGAGTGTCTCACTGAGTGAAGAATCAGTCTGCTGCATTTTGTGGAAACCGTGGCAGAATATCATGCTCATATGGTTAAAGGTCTTGGTCCCCATTTTCCCTATGTATTTGTGGAGGGATAGGTTTTCACCCTAAAAGATAAAAAGCCCAGAAATGCTCTTTGAATGGATTAAAGTGGCTCAAGCTAGCCAGGAGATTGATTGTATAACAATAGTTCTTTCTTTCTTACAATCAGTTTGTGTACCATTGCTTACAGACTGGTGTAACTAAAGGACATCACTAAAGGAGTAGCCCAAAATATCTTTTGGGGGTGTCTTGGCAGCCTCTGGCCAGAGACCTTTATTGCATGTCACCTGCCAATCCCTCCATGTTTCCTATCTGTCTCTACTATTGTGTTAAAAAAAGCCCCAGAAATAAAATATTTACAGAAAGGATAGATATCTTTTTTCCTCATAGTAGGACAAGTACTTCATGAAATATAAGACCTTTCTAATTAACTTACAGACACATTTATAGCTCAAACATCTGTTCATATCTTTGTATGGCTTTCAATTGACACAGCTAGACACAGCTTCTAGGTTTGGTTGTTTTTAGAGCTGCAAAGATTAGATGATTAATCAACTGGTCGATTGACGAAAGGCCGAAATTAATCCGATTCCAGCTTCGCAAATGTCAATATTTGCTGGTTTTCTTAGTATTGTACTACTATACTAAACTCAATATTTTTGGGTTTTGGAATGTTGGTCAAACAAAATGAGAGTTTATTTAGATGTCACCTGGGGCTCAGCAAAACTGAGTTGGACATTCTTGCGGACCTTATTGTTTTTGTACTCACAATACGTACAGTACACATGAAAGGGAGAGTGATAGACCAGGGATTATGCGGTTCCTTAAAACCAATAGTACAGTATTGCCCAATGCTTGTTTTTATTACATAATGTGTGCTACATACAGTAATTTAAATGTTGGTTGATGTTATATGGTCATGATGTTATATGTTGATCAACTTGATTTATTTCTGTTTGTGAATTAATTGAAATTGGGAAGAAAATGTAATAACATTCTAAATCTCAAAAAAGTAACCATGCCATAACAAAGCTTATGACAGAATATTGACTGTTATTAATTACACACAGCATTTCATTTATCACTACTCTACCATATTTTTATATTACAGTCAACAATTAGCTACATATAATTCCTTGTTTAACATGTTGCCAATATCCTACAATATTATTCACTCACACACACACACACACACACACACACACACACACACACACACACACACACACACACACACACACACACACACACACACACACACACACACACAGGGTTTGATAGAAGCTGTTGGCACAACTGTGTGTAATGCTTTAAAGAGATTTCTAGTGTGGAGGTGGTGTGTCGATCTGTGTATTATGTGTTGGAAATGGAACTAATAGTTTTACATTGTGGTTCTGCTGCGACACAACAACAAAAACAAATGCAGCTCTTCAGGAATGAAGGTAGCACTATGTGAGATTTTTTTCTCTCATGTGTTCATGGTTGTCTTCACATGACAGCAAAACAAATGTTGTAAATGGAACAGAAAAGATTGGTAAGTAAATCATATTTTAATTTAAAATATGGAACATAGGGTATATCTAGATACGTTGTTTCCTATGTTGAAAATGTATTTTTCAAGACAGTAGGTGTATAATTAATAGGTTCATCAGCAGAAAATTAATCGGCAGCTATTTTGATAATCGATTAATCGTATAAGTAACTTTTGCTGATTTCTTTTCGTCTCATGTGATTGTAAACTAAATATCTTTGGGTTTTGAACGGTTGGTCGGGCAAAACAAGCAATTTGATGACATCTCACAGGGCTTTAGTAAATTGTGATGTTCATTTTTTACTTTTTTCTGACATTTAATAGACCAAATGATTAATCAATAAAATAAAAATAATTGTCAGTTGCAGCCCTACTTGCATAAACCAATACTGTACATATTCCTCCTCCATACAGTTGTTTTCATCTTCAAGAGAATAGAGCGTAGAGGACATCCAGACAAAAACAGTTTAATTGATTACTATTACACTATTATACAGGTAAAAACATAACTTTTAAAATAATTATACACTAATGATTAATGTATTGCTTTCTATGAGTTAGCCCGTCAATAACACATTTATGACACTGTAATTACCATGGCAACATCAGCGATGACCAGCAAGAATCTGGTTGACAGTGAAAGTTGTAAACACTTTGATTTAATAAACCATGCATGCCTCGATTAATTAACAGCTTCATTTCTCAAAAACCACCACATAAAAATGAGGAGCGGACGTCCTCTACTCTGCCTAATCTTCTTCCTTCCTCATCTCGAATCCTTTATTAAAGGAATTTAATTCCTATTCTCTTCAATTTCCCGACTGAATATTTACTTATATCCTTGAATTCTTTACTCCCATTTCCTTTATTCCTCTTCTCCCTTTTTTAACTTTTATATTCTTCCCTTTTTCTGCTTCATTTCCTACTATACCGTTTCCTTCTCTTCCCCCTTATATATTTTCCTGATCTCTTTCATCAATTATTCTCTTTTCTAATTCATTTCCTTCCCTTCTCTACTTATATGTCCATGTGTCCTCCTAAATATTTGCCTCTTGTCCTCTCAATTTTAACGTGGAAAGCAAACATGCAATTTTACATATTTCATGCACCAAAGTTCGCTTCCTGCAATGCAATTAAAAGAATGCCGTTTTTTTTATTTGTAACAACAAACTTTGTTTAGGAGTCCTGCTAAGCTGAGAGAGAGAAAAACCCATACGGTAAACAAAGAGATATGTGTGTATACTGTGTGTAGTGTTCACTAGGTGTAGTGCTATGTACCAGTTTTCATGATGATTCTATAAAAAATGTAGGGGTTAAATTAAGTAATTAGTGAATGGGTTGTACTTGTCTGTTTAAAGTTACTAATGTATTATTATTGTAGGAATACTTTAGATTTTGTTAAAGGCAATATTTTAGATTTTGTAAAAGGATGGAATAATCATTAGGTTATCTTTATCACCGTCGTCACCACTAGTAGAGCAGATAAGCATAACAATTTTGCATTTCATGACAAAAGCATGACATTTCTTACATAGTTAGTGCATACCATAAGGATTATTTTCAGATGTGGAGGGAAGTCAGATTTGACCTCTGAGGGCCATCAGAGGTCAAATCCAAGATGGCCGCCAGTCCCCCAGGTCTAATGTTCAAAAGCGTTTCATTTTGGAACCAAACAGTGTAGAAAAACATGTAAGGTGTCATTTTCAACTAAGTTGGTGGTGCCCATTCATTTGGTGATACTTTTGAGATCACCAGAATTCAAGGAAATACATTTATATCAAGGTCAAATTTCGTTAAAAATGTCACTCCATATTCTTTTGCTTATACGTTTATTTTACCTTGGACATTGGATTGGAACTATGCCATATAGTAAAACTTCACCTCCAGTTTAACAATATAGAGACAAAACAAAACAATTAAGGGCATAGACCGGTCCTAGTCTATTTTACTATATTAAAGGTCCAATATGTAATACTGACAGCTAGAATTTAAAATAGTCACTGCAGTCCAAATTCAAAATACTAAATAGCGCGTCTCCCCTGCTACACTCCGAAACTGCAGCGTAGATGTAGCACTACTGCATCCAGCTTTTTGTGTTCAGTAGAGTGTAGCACTTGTTTAGTGATCAACAGAGCTGCAGTCACTGTCTTTTTTCCCCCCCTCACAAGTTCATTTTGTTTTATGGTGGACATTCCCTTAAATTTACTACAGACCTGAGCTGATTAGTGTATACCTTTAAGTGCGTGCTGGAACAAGAGTTATATGCTGCTTATCTGGATGGATGTCTGTGTCTGTGTGTGTGTGTGTGTGTGTGTGTGTGTGTGTGTGTGTGTGTGTGTGTGTGTGTGTGTGTGTGTGTGTGCGAATGCTGAAGCCGGCAGCTCTTTGATCTCTACAGGGAGGTTGAGGTGTTAAGGAGGAACTGCAGCCTCATCAGCAGCATCAGTTCTCTGTCACAGTGACCCAGTTCACTATCCCTGCAGTACACCGTTACTACAAACAAAACAAACAGAATAAACCCTATAACCCTAGTTCAATAACCACAGGAAGCGAGCCCTCTGACAGACTCTATACTGTCATACAAAGTCAGTAAGTATAAACAAACCTTAAATTGAGAAAAAGGGTTTAAAGTTTTCAGGCTAACTGTTTGGATGTAATACTTTCATTTTATTAATGTAATACTTTCATTTTATTAATAGGTAATACCATCATTTTAGATGAATTACTTACAAAAATCAGTGAAGTAGACCATGGATACAACCAAAAAACTGCAATCACTGTATCAGCAAACAATGTGTTCTTTCAGCTTTCCATCCACCATTTGTTAATAATTACCTCAAAACCAGTAAAAATTATTAATTTACATTTTAATACATCTAACTATGAGATGTTAAAATAGCTTAACCACATCAAAACAAGAATTCCACTAGAATTGTAAGCGGAGATTCTGCTAAGCTATGCTAGTTATTTATTTAGTTTTTATTCCTTATGACTGTATTTAGTCACTACCTTATTTATCTGGATTAACAAACTAAATACCTATGACTAAATAGATATATTTCAATTACAGGAAATGGTAAAAAAGTAAAATTATTTATAGCAACAGCTAGCAGTAGTCATCTCATCAGCAAGCGTTAACCAAATTTGTTTTAACTATTTGGTCTGATTTTTGAAGTTTTCTTTGAAATTATACAGGTCTATACCATTCAAAACTTTGCATGTTACAACAAATGTCAACAAGTCAGGTTGTGGTCTTAACTACATTTTGACAAAATATATAGCTTAATTCCTGCAATTTGGCTTTGTAGGGCAGTATAGATCTGTTCAGTATAGATTCCTGCACTGAGAATGTGTATGCACTAGTCTGGCTAATCAGGACAAACCCACTGATTGTTCCCAGTTCCAGCTGTCAAACCCTAACCTTGCATCAGAAAGCCAAGAATTTAACAAGCAACACAGTGACAGAACCCTGTCTGCACTCATTTAACTAAGGTCATATTGCTAACAGGCTCTATAGGCTTAAAAATTGGCAAATCCAGATGTTTACCCTTCCTGCCATGGCTTGCACACATCCATCATCATGAATGCTTAAATATACTACAGAATGGACACATACACAGACAGCTGCGGCCCCCACTAAGGCATAGTAGGTCTGTTTAGACTATCCATTTTGAGCACGTTGCACACATGAACAGTAGATACCGCTACCATTTGTAGCGGAGTGGTAAGGAAACGTCCGCACAGAGCCTACGCGTATACAATGTGATGACGACAATTATGTCACACAGGCTCCGGCGGACCCTCGCGCACCCGGACAGTATCATTTCGGTTTAAGGCACCACCAGGTCATTATCCTCTGAAGCAGGAGAGAGCTGGATGTTGTCATTGAGTGTGGCAAAGCTAGAAGCAGTGTTCATCATCATCACACTATCCCTATCAGCAATGCGTTTGTTCAATTTCCAGACAGAGGTAAGAGAAGGACAGAGGATCTGTGGCTGTGATAAGACCATGGTAAGAGAGGCAGCATCATATCTGAAGAGAACACAAGGCTATTCTTGACTTTAGGTAATCTGCTTAGTTTTCATGTTGTTTTTTCAGTTGCTGAAAAAAGTGGATGGCCGTTTGGCGTGTGATGATTTAAACAAGTGGTAACAGGAAGGATTGCTGGATCCTTCCTGATTGGCAAAACCAGTACATGCAAATTTGATTAAGCTTCTCCACAGGAGTGAGAAGGAAATCCTATAGAGCCTGTTAGACCGTAAAACCTGTGGAAATCAAACCATATACCTATATTCATAAGTGCATGCACTTTAGTCAGCATAAATGCACACAAATGTACACTGATAAATGAATCAAGGCAAAATGCCAGTGCAACATACACACAATGAACATTTACTGACCTACTTACACTCCCCCTTTTCACCTGTGCACAAATAAGCAGGAATGTTACACATCAGCATAATCTCTCAGCATAATAATAATAATAATAATTAAAAAAGCATTAGTACAGGCAGGGGGATTCCATCAACACTGTCCTGCATCAGTCTGAATCCAACGTACTGTGTATTGGTCGGTGTGTTTATTCTGTAGTATTGTGTGTACCTGTCAGATTTGACTGAATGTAGGCGGAAAACGACAAAAAAGGAGATGAAATAGGGAGAGAAGGAGTAGGAAAAGCAAAGAGTGAGCAAACGAGAGAGAGAGAGAGATACTGAGACAGAGAAGATTAAGACGGATATCAGGGAGAGAGATTGAGACAGAAGCTAAGAAATAGAGAGATAAAGAGAAGAGAGTGAGAGATATGTACAAAGAAGGGAATGAGCGGCTTCCTCTAATTGTAGCCAAGGGGGCTTGTTGGGCAGACAGTCCATTACTCAGACCTCACCAACAGGCAACCTACTCAACACACACAGCTAAAAATAAAAAACTGCTGATGTGTCCAAACTTGCACTTCACCTCCACATCCCTCTACATTCAACAATTCATTCAACCACACCGGCCCAGCTGGTGAAAGCTGCCACAGGTTCACAGAGTCAAGAGGTTTTGTGGAGAAGTTCTGCTAAGTTCAGTTCTGAAACAGAAAATGAACCCATATACTCAGAACTTTCCCCTGGGTGCTCTCAGAGTCATCTATAACATATTTCCCAATTCATTGGCTATGGAGCAGTTTCAGACTTTATACTTGATGACATCACAAATTTTAATTTTAGCACTTGGATTTGGGAGAGAATTATTCATGTTTACTAATATTTTTGTACTGTCTTAGACCACCTAACTATAAACTGAGGACCCTTTGTATGTATGTGTGTGTGTTTGTGTGTCCGTTGTCTTTCAAATATCTCAAGAACCTTTCATCCGATCTATTTCACACTTTGCTTCCTGGGTACCCAAGGAACTTGCCGTTTGGAATTTGGAGCAGTTTGTACAGCGTTGGAAATTGGATATTAATAAACTGTGAATAAAACTTAACGACCGCACAATAAAAGGTTGAAAAAAAAACAGAAGAAAAAAACAGTGACCTGTGTGTAAAGGTTGTGAAAAAAACAACCTGTGTGCAGCTTCACAGCTCTCGGTCAAGCATGTGTTCGCAGTGGGCTACCAGTGTGGTGCTAAAAAAGCATCATCCACCAAAAACTGATTGCCATCCACCCTACATGCAAACGATAAAATGAATCGTACACAAACACATGGTGTTTGTTTATCGCACCGTTGTGACGAAAAGAGAGCTGAGCCAGAAGGCAAAGCTCTCGATCTACCAGTCAGTTTTTGTTCCTACCATGAAGGCTGGGTCATGACCGAAAGAACGAGATCCAGGGTGGCTGGCGTCTCCCTTAGAGATAGGGTGAGAAGCTCAGTCATCCGTGAGGAGCTCGGAGTAGAGCCGCTGCTCCTTCGCGTCGAAAGGAGCCAGTTGAGGTGGTTCGGGCATCTGGTAAGGATGCCTCCTGGGCACCTCCCTAAGGAGGTGTTCGGGGAAGACCCAGGACTAGGTGGAGGGATTATATCTCCAACCTGGCCTGGGAACGCCTCAGGATCCCCCAGTCGGAGCTGGTTAATGTTGCTCGGAAAAGGGAAGTTTGGGGTCCCCTGCTGGAGCTGCCCCCCCCGCGACCCGACACTGGATAAGCGGACGAAGATGGATGGATGGACAAACACATGGTAGATGTACGCCCAGGCTCTTGGGCTCTCCAGCACGTTGTTTTGTTGCCGACATTTCTCGCTCGATGGTGTTTTAAGCCCCCACTATCGACTTCAAGGCAGTGCTGCGACCGTCGACTTCAAGGCACCTAACCTTAACATTAACCCTAACCCTGGTGCCTTCCGTGCAGCGCTGCCTGGAAGACGACATTGGGGGCTTAAATCTCCAAAAACCACATTTCTCCGTCCGTTCTGCGTGCTGTTTATGAGCGGTTTCCCCAACAGGCTGAGCCGTGCTCCCTGCTTTCCCTGCCCGGTCCACATTACCTATTACTACCGTGGATTTGTGACGGCTACACGGATAAAAGGGGACACGCGTCAACATACAGGTTGAGTTTTATAAAACCAAATTATAAAAAATTCACTAGGCCCTTTACCTATGCCATATGGTAAAACCACCTGTGACCGCACTGTACAAGTACAATAAAGTACTTACATTTTCTCAACGTCTGTTCCAGTTGATTTCAACTCTTATATAATGCTGGATAGTTTAACGAATAAAAATAATTGTGATATTTTGTGAGTAGAACCTGAATCTGCAACATTCTCTGTCAGGTAAATGTAGTAGTACAATGTTTTCCTCTGAAGTAGAAATACAAAGTTAGTCAGTAGTATACTGTTAAATTGCATATTAATGGTTTTCTACCTTCAACACGAGGGGGGAACAAGGCAGACTGGTGGTGAGACAAAGAACTGCTTCACACCTGTGACAAAGTTGCAGTTTCCCCATTGGCCGTCGGGCCTTTGAATGCACCACCCCGCCACCAGGAGGCGGAGGAAGGATAAAAGCTGTTGGCGTTTGTGCTTCTTTGCTTTTCACGGTAAACCAGTTTACTGACAGGAGGCGCACTAGTCCGGACTAGCTAGCCAGCATCACCTCGCTGGTCGAGATTGAGTTGGGACATTTTTTATATCTTTCTGATATACCAAGGGGATCCGAGGAAATACTGGCCCAGTATTTCCTCTATCTGCAGCGGGTTTAATCAGCCCAGATTCAATAAAGGACTACGTCCCGTTTCTTGCTGTCGACCTGGATTGCGTGTCGTCCACTGCTCTGGACGAAACGGATCGTTAAACTCTGGCGAGAGATTAACTGACAAACAACAAAGTAAGGAGGCTTTTACACAGTTCTGGGCAGACTATAGAATTGGTGTGTTTGGTTTGTTTCATTAATGAGCAAAAGTTTGCTACCATTGTTGCCATTAATGTGATCTGATTGTAATCATGTAATGGTCCATATATGATTATTAATCTGCTTCTGTGAATGTATCAGTGATCACGGTACTGTTGATGTTGTGTTAAAGGTGCAATATGTAATATTGTATGTAATACTGGCAGCTAGCGGTTAACATAGTTACTGCACTACCAATTCAAAATACTGGAGAGTCGTCTCCCCCGCCCCCTCCTGCTCAGACTCGAAGTTCACGGAGGTTGCCAGGCTGAGATTGCAGCATTCACAACAATGTTGCTAGACGCTTTTCTCACATAGCCAGACATTACTCCACAGCACAGCGGAGTAGCTAACGTTAGATGCTGGCTATATTGACAGTCATAAAAGCCCGTGCTCACGCGGAGCTCTGTAACCAACTGACAGACACTTTTTCGGCTTACAATTACAGTATGAACCGCTAAAAACACAACAACCTCACTGTCCTCTCCACACGCCAGTCAGGCACACTTCCTCGGCTTAGAATTACAATACGAAACGCTAAAAATACCACTACCTTGCCGACGGAACACACTTCATTGGCTTAGAATTACGGCAACAATCGCTAAACACACTGCAAACTCACAGTCCTCTCTTTCTGATTTACAGCCCCCCTCTCGTGGCTTAAAATAACTCACCGTTGTCGGCTCCAGCTGCTGAACTACACGTTGTAAACAGCCATGGGCTGCATGCCTGGTCCTCCGCTAACGTTAGCAGGGTTAGCATGGCGCCGTTAGCCAGGACCAGTCGGGATCACTTTACTGGCTGTCTCAATTGTTAACCAACTCGGGTACTCTAGCTATATAATTCAATGTGAGTACACAAATGTTGAAATGACAAAAAATGCCCATCCCTAGTAGCTGTGATAAATTAGCCTGAAGCTAATGTTTACCTGTTCAGGAGGAAATAAGCCAACTCCGCGTCCTTTTGGGATCCAAGCTGTCTCCATCTTTCAAATACATCTCAAATATTTACCAGGGGGTTGTTACGTCTCTGGTCACGCAAGAGCAAGTTAGAAACATTCTGTTTTCTTTTTTTATGTCATGTAGAATCTATCTCCGTTGATCCTGTTCGTTTGTTTGCTGCTTTCATGGCTGTACTACCGTTACAGCTGTAGAACGCTGGGTTTATGTTTTTACAGGTATATCTGGCAACCCGGCCTGCCTGTCAAACTGGGCCGTTGATAACAACACACAGATCAAAACATAAACATAAATTCCGTCACAAGAAAAAATACTGACATTATCATTGTTGTCAGAAAAGATAGTATTTATTAGTTGTGATATTGTAAAAGGTATATAAGTTTATTATTGAAGGATTATTGATTAGCTACTGATAATTGTGACGTTAATAAATCTTATTATACTTAATTAGCAGTTGCTTGTGATTATTTGTGTACTTATTGTAATAATTGCTGGCTGAACGGGTCCGCGCTCGAAATCACCCCTTCCTTTGTTTCCTTTTAAAGGATTTTCACAGAAATGAGACTGTTCCACAGTTTGATTTATTGGTCCCTGACTTGCAGGGTGGTGTCACGTTTTGATTGTTTGTCGATTTGATACAGTTATTAATAACCATATTCATAACTTTATTCATATTGATAAAACATCTTTGATAATTTGCCAATGATCAAATCTGTACCCTACGGGTATCCAACATTTATCAAGGAAAAATACCTAATAATAGCTGGTTCAATTATTTTAGATGTAAGGATTTGTGCCTTTTTTCTGTTTCTAAAATGGTAAATTGGTTATGTTGGTGATATAAGCAAATAAGCAGTTTGATGGCGTTACTACAGGCTCTGGAAAATTCAAAAAGGGCGATCTTCACTATTTTCTGAAATTTTAGATAGTAAACGATTAATAGATTATTGAAACAATATATACACTACCAGTCAAAAGTTTGGGGTCACTTAGAAATTTTCATGCCACTCCATTATAGACAGAATACCAGCTGAGATCAGTTGCAATGTTTTTTTAACCAGGGCAGCAGTTTTCAGATTACATTATGTGCTTACATAATTGCAAAAGGGTTCTCCAATGTTTTCTCAGTTAGCCTTTTAAAAGGATATCAGATTAGTAAACGGAATGTGCCTTTGGAACATTGGATGAATGGTTGCTGATAATGGGCAATGTAGATATTGCATTAAAGATCAGCCACTTCTTTCTATAAGAGTCAAGAACCGTTTTGCAATTATGTAAGCACATAATGTAATCTGAAAACTGCTGCCCTGATTTAAAAAATAGAATATGTGATCATGAAAATAATCGGAAGATGCAGCTCTAAACAGAAGGAACCCTAAGAAAAGAGCAGTAGTATTAAAAATACACACAATGATGATGACATAAATAAATTACGTTTTGAGGATGGTAAACAGAATGCTGGTTATAAATTAAACTGGGTTGCAGATCAGCAGGTAAATATTTGTGTTAGAAAATATTTTTTCGGTTCTAGACACAACATAGAAAGCGCCAATGGCTGAAACTAAGCTGTGTCTGCTGCAATACTAGTAGAGGAAAGCAGTAAATGGGCAGATGCTTGATGGGAGATATTTTAAATGTTAATGACTGCCTTGGGAACGGTGCCTTAATTTATATTAAGCTTGAAGGCAATACGAGCGAACACCTGTCATTTTATGATAAAAACAACTCCTTTAGGAGCTGGTACAGTTGCGTTGACACCGGAGTTGTTCCGTGTCAAGTGTTCTGCAGCTGACAGGTTAAGTCCTCTGTCCACTAACAGTTTACCTTGCTGGCTATTAGGCTCCGTTAGCTTCCTCCTGTCTCTAAAGGGAGGAAAGATGAAACCAGGTGACCTTCAGGGCTGTTGGTCACTCATTTGAGGCTAGCTCACATTAGTCACTAGCGACATTGGTGAAGTCTGGTCATGCTGCCCTGCTCTGAGTCCTCAGTATCAGGTGAACAGGTCAAGTTTTTTCCACTGACAGAATATCATGCTATACCTACACTGGATCTACTACTACAGTATTCTGTGGTACAGTATCAGGACTCAGTAAGCCTATCCCTACATAGTGGAAAGAGAGCAGACATTTGCACTTTTTAAGGTGCCGAAACATATCTCAATTGCAGTAATAACCTCACATCACTTGTCATCAGTAGTGCACCAATTAACATTTAAGGGATAAAATTAGAGAGCAAAAGAAAAATGTTACACTTTATAAAAGGTACACCTGTCCTGTACAGTCCAATGCAATCACCTGTTCTGCCATAAAGTCTACTTTTAAGTTCTTGTAGACACTGTCATAGAGATTCAGTTCCGGATTCGGCAGAATCTTAACCAGTGGATTCGGTATTTGGCCGAACCCCATCTATCTATCTATCTATCTATCTATCTATCTATCTATATATATATATATATATATATATATATATATATATATAGAGAGAGAGAGAGAGAGAGAGAGAGAGAGAATTATTAAGCATGTATTAATGCAAGTATTAAGGTTAGGGTTCTTGTTAAATATGAGACACGTTAAGCACAAAGTGTAGTGAGGCCAGAAAAATTATGCCGACACTTATGTGTGCTTCACAGCTTGAAAATGTTGCTTTAGAAACATGAGTCACTCTGTCCATCATCAAAACTGAATCCTGTCAAAATGTCCCAGAGAAAGATAATGAACCACCTACCTGCTCTCACATTATGAGTCTCTCTGAATAAGTGGTACTGTAGTTAAATGCTTAAAATGTTCTCCTCCTTTAGAAAGAGCAGTGAGCTCTCAAGTTACCCTTCTCTTCTGACAGTGTTATGTAACTCCCGGGTGTGGAAGGGGCCCACGGGTGCTCGCTGGTGAGCCCCTCGACAGAGAGGCAGCCATGCTTTGCTAAACCGATGAGGCGGCAGCAAAATACGCCGGGTTCAGACAGCTGAACATTCAGAGCCCACTAAGTCCTGAAGTGACAGCCCAGCCAATCAGAGAGGATGCTGCTAGCGTTAAACCACTGGAGGCAACCATGAAGACAGATTGCTGGGTACAAAGTCAAACTGTGTGTACAGAATAATTACAGATGGAGCACAGCTAGAGACACCACCTAAATGTTTTACTTAACAACTCCAGCAACTGCCATTTATAGGGAAACAGTGATGACTGGATTAGATAACTCAGCCCAAAGCTTAAGTGATGTGTGTTTTGTCACAAACAAAAGGGTCATCTGAATGTAATAGTATGACTGCTTTTGTTTTGTCTTGTATGACATAATTGTATAGTATATACTGTGATATTTTACCCTACTGTTTATAGTGCGTTCCATTTGTACTCAGATTTTCCGAGGTCAAAGTCGGAAACATGTCCCCTGATCGGATTTCCGAGCTGGGAACTCAGACAACCTCCAAGTACCCCGAGCTCAAAATCCGACATGGATGCCCCTTTCATCAACAGTTGTGAAAGCTGTAGTAACATTAGCAGTTCTGTCTTATTTGTGTCTCACTAAATCAGTTGTACACACAGTCCTGTCAAACTACTACTGTATCTGTGGACATGTTGTTATGCCGTTTGTATGCACAAAAAAACAGCGTAATGCGTTGCTATCAACTGGTATTGCTAACAATGGCTAACCTGGCTAGAGCTAACTGGTAAATGGAACGCATTCACCTTGGGGGTCACGTCTTCCAAGGTAAATGGAATGCACTATTGGACTGTGGTGGTGAGCCCTTTCACATCTTTACTCTACTCTCTAAGTGATGCAACAGAGGCACCAGGAATGAGTGGAGAAACCTCTTTGACTGCCTACTCAAGACACAGAGCCTGAGTGTAGTTGTATGACATCACACAGTAAAATATAAAGACTATACTTAAGGGTAAGACACTGTCTCTGACCACGACAGATGGACTTTGAATTATGTCTTAGTTTGAATTTGTTAGGCCTATACTGTGATAGGATTTAATCTATATCGTCTATCCCTACTGTAGTCTTTGAAACATTTAAAAAGTCCCAACATATGTAGTTATAAGCAGGGTGAGAAGGATTGTACCGCCAAAGTGGCATTCCAGCATTGTTTACTGCGAGTAATATGAATACTATGTTTAGTGGACAACCACAAACAAATACCACTAAATCTAACAATGAGAGGCTGCAGCACCCTGCTGGTGATTCACGTGTGAGAGCTGAAGGAGAAGGGATGAGAGGGTCACAACAGTGTTAAACCAGCACAGGTTTCTGGACAACAGCTACTGAGAGACAATGTTTTGTGCAAACATTCATATTTTTAGGTTTTCTTTTATCCCATTTTACTTCAGTTATTTATTCTCTATTCTCAGTCAGATAATGGGATCAATATCCCCCCCAAACTTAATTATAATTTATAAATTCAACATTGCACTTCAACACCATTCTCTCTGATGGGAAGGAGAATACAAAAGCAAGTGCTGCGCCGTCTGAGCTTGGCCTCGGCATGAGTGGGGAATGGTGTATTATGGGCCATGCTAGACAACAGAGGCTGTGATAAACCAGCAGGATGGTATGTTAAAGAGCACGTCTGTTGCAGAGCTGCACCGTGGAGCTCCTCCAGGCTAGAGTGCACATAAACTCTGAGCCTCCAAACTGGTTGGAAATTTCTGCTTCAGTATAAAGCAACATAATTTGTTTCGTTATGGACATGAGACACATTAAAATGGAAGAAAGATTATGGTAGAGAATGCAGAGAATCTAGAGTATATACAGTAGAAGAGAATGTAAAGTACATATGATGAAGTAATGGATAATTGCCTTAAAAAGGCAAACAGAGGAGGCAGGGTGACACAAGGGGAGAGTGGGAGCTGAATGACTAACAGACAGAATATTAGCTCGCCTCTTAATCTTTTGGATCCTTCAATGGAAGGCCAGTATTGAAAGTGACAAACAGGCTTTGTTTAGATCACAAAAACCTTATGTAAACCCCCCCCAAAAAACAGAAAATCTATCGCAATGTCAGAAAAACCAGCAACCAATATTTACTGTATGTCATTTGGACAGCGCTTTACATTCGGATTCTGGCACGTTATATTTATTTTGCACTAAAGTTCTTCATAAAATTAGAAAATATTCAGAACTAGTTATTTCTCAAGCATTTAATTAACACTGGAGTTTTTAATGAATTAGGAGAAAACATATGCTATATTGTTAGCAAGATATGAAATTACTGGGGATTATTGGGATCGAAGATTTTGGCCACATCACCCAGCACTATGTCACATTCTCACTCTGTTTGTATGTGGTTTTATATCCTACATAGATGCCCACTTTCTTAAGCCAAGTGGCGTGTTATCTGTACACATTTTGAGCTATCCGCGTGTATGTCTAAGCTGTATACAGCAGACGGCAGTCTGCAACGTCACAGCGAAAACATACACGCCACGTGGCTTTAGAAAGTGGCGTGTATGTTTTTGCTGTGACGTTGCAGACTGTTGACGTTATTGCGAGGCTTGGGTTTAGGAAACGTGACACGCGGGTTGGGTTTAGGAAAAGAAGAAAGCTACGGTGTTTAGGAAACGTGACACGCGGGTTGGGTTTAGGAAAAGAAGAAATCTACGGTGTTTAGGAAACGTGACACGCGGGTTGGGTTTAGGAAAAGAAGAAATCTACGGTGTTTAGGAAACGTGAAACGCGGGTTAGGTTTAGGAAAAGAAGAACTGGTTGGGTTTAGGAAAAGAAGAACAGGGTTGGGTTTAGGAAAAGAAGAACCGGGTTGGGTTTAGGAAAAGAAGAACCGGGTTGGGTTTAGGAAAAGAAGAACCAGTTGGGTGTAGGAAAACAACAAACGTGGGAAGGAAACGTCACACACGGGACACGATCCCCGCTCTCCTGGGTGAAAGTCCTTTGTTTTACACATCCTCCACCCCGACCAACCTCCCTACATGGATTTTCGCCCTTTCATACTACTCGCTACAGCGTCAATTCACACGCAATCGCAAGGTAATGTAAGTCAATGGAGGCCAAACAGAAAGAGACCAAACTCTGCCAGTCTAAAGCAAGTCTCTGAAGAAGGCATTTAAGCACCATGTGTTGCAGTAAACACTGGTTAGCCAATGAGGTTTCCTGTTGTTGATCACTGGAACTGTGGGTTATGAAGATGGGTGCTGTTAAAAGAAAAAACATGTTCTCAGCCAACCTTAAGGTAAATAAAATGTTTGGCTTCCTAAAAAAATGATTTGAGAAAGAAAAAAAATGGTCTTAATGAGGTATAAACTGTATCTTACTTGTTAAAGGAACAACTCAATTAGCCGCTGATTAAACAAAGTGTGAACCGTGCCCTGTCTGACAACTATTAAAAATATTTAATTAAACTTTAAACCTTGCGAATTTAGGTGAAACAAAAGTTTGTCGCTCTGAGGCTCAAGGAAATGACTCAGTCCTCTTAAAAAAATATATAATCACAACACACCACATTACTGAAGATACTGTACATCTATGTACCGAAAAAAAGCCTTGGTCCTCTCGTGCTTTAGGTTCCAAAGAAAGGTGCGAATTCTTATAAAAGTTTTTTCAGGCAAAACACAGACCGTAATATAACTTCAAAGTCTGGCCTTTAGTCAAAACATATTCAGACAGCGGGATGTAAAAATGGCACCACCCTTCTCTGCTGCCACACCTGGCTGCAACAAACACTCCTCATTTCTCTTCATTTCAGTGGGACACAGTAAGCTAATCTATTGGTGTGATATTCAGAGGACGGCGGCCTGGTAATTAAAAACCAGCTCCCCCAGAGGCATTTGTCCTTGGTGGCTGGTGAGGAAGTTTCTAGAGGCTTCCCTGGAGGGTTGCTGGTGGGGGGTGGGGGGGACAGCTGGCCCGCCTGGCAGATAGCAAATTCATCTGTCTCTGTATTGCTGCCGTGGCATTTTAATGGTCTGGCTGGTTCTGCATTTCAATAAGCTGAGTTGGGAGTGCAGACGCAGTGTTCGGACAGAAAGCAAAAAAGTGAAATTTCTTATTTTTCTTGAAGGGGAGATTGGTGACAAGCAAGCAGATTGGAGAAAACACTTGACACACCAAAGATCTTAAACAGAGCGGTTATTAGGATTAGCTGTTTTGGGTAACATCTTTCTTAACTTAGTTTTGTTTGTTTTGTTTGTTTTGTTTGTATTGTTTTTTAAGTTTTTATGTTTTTATACCTTATGTACAGCACTTTGGTTCCACTTGTGGTTTTGAAAGTGCTTTATAAATAAAGTTGAGTTGAGTTTTGTTGATTGCTAGAAAATCAATCAACATTACTGACAACTGATCAAAGTAATTTATCAAGGAAACATGCCAAAACATTTTCTCGTTAAAGCTTCCTGATGAAAGGGCATGCTGTTGTGAGTTTATTAATCAACAATAAGCTCAAACACTGCTCTTTACGCAAACATGTTTTCGCAGAAGCCCTTAATCACCCTGCCCAAAACTTGCAAGTCAGTTTTTGTAGCCCACATTTGTTTGTTTTTTTTAACATCTGATTCCCGCTCCTGAAATGTGAGAATTTGCTGCTTTTCTCTTTAACTCTGTATTGAATATTTAAGTTGGTCAGACCAAAAGTAATTTGATGACATAGATTTGGGTTCAGGGAAATCGGGCATTTTTCACAATTTTATTGTAGTACATTGTATTGAACAAAAAAATATAGATTAATCAAAAACAGATTTGTTGATAGCAATAAAATGATGATGAGATTAGTTACAGCCCTAAAATAAAGATTCATAGATCTCTTTTACACTTTGGAAAACAAGATGATTATTTACATTACTAACTGAAGATGACAAACTACAACACCACCCCATGCTGCTCTGCACTTTCTAGAGTGAGGCTGTGCCTCTCGCTGACACTTTCCACAGACTTTGCCAGCAGTAATGTACCCACGATGTTACAATGTATTCATTGTACAACATTGTATTGGGGTGTACCTGACTGAGTATTAAGAAGATATATATTACCACGTGCAGCATCCTATGAAATGTTGGATGCATTTGCAACTTGAAAAAAACACAAACAAAACAAATGTAGAAAAACGTGCTGTACTGTTCCAGTCTGCATTTGGTAGGGAACAATTTGGGGCTCTCTCTCTCTCTCTCTTTCACACAAACACACTGAGAGAGGTCAGTGGATAAAGTGCATCCCCCCAGATATCTGACATTTTATGTGTGTTGTGGTTTTTACTGGAGGATATGAGTTGAGTCTCTGTTATGTGGGGACAGAAGACCCCAAGTGATGGTAGAGGTGGAGTGAGTGGAGGATCAGACACTCAGCGGGTCGGTCCAGGAGAGAAGACTTGTTTACGGATGTGAGAAAGTTACGTGAATTGTTGTATGTGCAGATAGGCCTTTGTGACTGACACACACACACACACACACACACACACACACACACACACACACACACACACACACACACACACACACACACACACACACACACACACACACACACACACACACACACACAGTTTTAGACTTCCTTTTCTGCCTGCATTTTCCTTCCCCTGCATCTTCAAAATAAAACTAACATTAATGAATAATGAAGAGGTTGCTATTTTCGGGCCGACGTTAACATTCCTTTTAATTGCGCCCTATTTATAAACTTCAAATGAACTCTCTGAAACCTTGTTGCTTCATCAGACTCAGCTCGGGGTTTCCATAGCGACACAGAGCCTCTTAAGTCCTGATGTTGAGTTGGGAAGAACCGGAGAGACAATGGAGACAATCCACTGTAACCAGAGATGTAGTGCTTTATGGCCGTCACTCTCATCTACTGTTACATTCGCAGAATAACAGGGAGAGTACAGCTACTGTAACTAGAAATCAAGTATTAAGTATACATGGAGTGAATGCATTTCACTTTATTGAATGCAACCAAAGGTTAAACTATGATTTCTGTCCTAACATTGTATGTGCACAGTGTAGGAAACACTGTTCTGGACCTTGAAAAACAAATGCAACACTCAAAGTAGTTTCAGTTTTAAAAGTGCATAGCACATGCCAGTGCATGTATGCATGCATGCATACATGCATGCATACATACATATACCTAAACCTATTCGAGAAAGATAAAAAGCTTCATAGCCAGTTGTTTCTTTGTCATCGTTTTTCATCGAGTTCACCTTTTGTGGTGAAGAACCGGTTAAGCAAACTGCCTTCCCCTGGTTTCCCCTCAGCCCGTGTCTTGCGCTCTCATTGGCTGCAGCTCCCCGGCAGAGTCCGAGACAGCTCCATATATTTAGCCTGCTAGATATCTAGAACGTGTCTGCAAGGCTCCTGTAAGTCTCTCGTGTTTTTGAACAGTTTACATATTGTGCTCCAGCGTATGCACATGAGCGTTGAGCCAATGCCAATTTGCCTCCAATATGGGGCTTTTGTCGGTGAGCTGAAAATCAGGGCTAAAGTCCTGTTGTGGGTACTCGTAGGGCTGGGCAATATATCAATATTATATCGATAAGTGTTGTCTTTTCCTGGTTTTAAAGGCTACATTACAGTAAAGTGATTTACTTTTCTGAACTTACCAGACTGTTCTAGCTGTTCTATTATTTGCCTTTTCCCCACTTAGACATTATGTCCACATTACTGATGATTATTTATCTAAAATCTAAGTGTGAAGATATTTTGTTAAAGCACCAACTGTCAACCCTAGAATATTGCTGCAATATCGATATTGAGGTATTTGGTCAAGAATATCGTGATATCTGATTTTCTCCATATCGCCCAGCCCTAGCTACTTGCCATAACTGACTGACTGACAGAAAGATTCAAATGACACACTGGTCACACAGCCCAGCAAACACAGCTATTTTTTTATTTTTATTTAGTCACTCCCCTCTTCCCGCCTTGGCAACAGTAGCAAGGCTAAATGCCACGGAGGGAGAACTAGCCATATCAACGATGGCCTGAGGCGAGTTGCTGGACCTTCACTGCTAAATAACTGCCTGACACAGACAGCCTTGGTGTGCTACTATGGGAAACTCTGCCTCAGGATAAAAACAGGGAAAGGAAGAGCAAAAGAGGAGAGGTAGAAGGAGGGAGGAAGTATGTTGAGGAGCCAAGGGGGTAATTTGACTGTCTTATGGTATTTAATTCAGCTAAAATGCCCTGAGAGAGAAGTAGAGAAGTTGGCTGTACATCTGCTGGCAGAGCTTCAGTACCTGAGGTCTGCAGGGAGATTCATCGTAAAAAACAGGTTTGTCCTCCAGTGTCTTCAAGGTTCTTGTATTTGTCCTCTCTGTATGAATAGCTAGAGCAAGAATATTGGTGCAAATTATGCTAAATCTAATTTGTAGGGTTGAATGGAAAATTAATAAAATTATATATTTTGATGTTCCTTTAGTAAAGCAGTAAGGAAAGAGGATTGAAACAGTTCCAAAGCCAATACTTAAATGAGCTCCATTCTGTCACAATAAAATCCTTTTCAAACACGAGAAAGAATGTCTGCAGTTCAAAGTGCCAGCTGTGGAGAGCTCAGTTGTCTGACAAGGTTGACCATGGTAGAGGAGAGAGGAGAATCCATCACAGTCTGAGACAGACAGAAATTTTGGAATTCTTTTTTTTTTTACACATAAAAACATAAAATTTGGCACCATCACTTTCATTTATCAATGCTTAGAAAGATACAACAAATGTTTAAGAATATGAGTTAATTGCACAGAAATGACTTGAGTAGTATAAAGGTGGTGGGTTCGCGCGTGCATGTGTGACGTCATCACACGCACGCGCAAACCCACCCTGTAATCTGGTCATATGAGCGTGCATGTAACGTCGCGGGTGCCCGTTGGTACTCGCGGTCGCCATCTAGTGGCCGAATGTGGTACTGCATCTAATCGTCGAAGCTGCGCGCGCATACCGCGAACGTAATGACGTCGCGGTCGAACGTCGTCACACAGCGATCGCCATCTAGTGGCCGAATGTGGTACTGCATCTAATCGTCGAAGCTGCGCGCGCATACCGCGAACGTAATGACGTCGCGGTCGAACGTCGTCACACCGCGATCGCCATCTAGCGGCCGAATATGGGAGCGCATCCCGTCGTCGAAACTGCGCACGCATCTAGCGGATGTGATGACGTATGTATAGCTGGCGTCATGGTTTATGTGGGGGTGAGGCATTATTTACATTTTGTAAAAAGGTGTTAAAACGTCTGATAGACCAATGGTTAGCTGTTAAGAAGGGTTTGCTATTGGTGGGTTGTAAAAACGCCCTACAGGGTGTGGTTTGTGGTGTTTAAAAATCCCTTGTTTCAAGGCTGACTGCTCACTTTTTATCCACCATTTTTAGCTGTTCTGGTAGCTAGCTTGTTTCCACGTTTTTTCCACAACAAAAGGCCAGCTGGAGTTTCACTTTTTAATTCTTCTAGGTGCAAGCAAAGAGGAATTGTTTTTCAGCCATGTCTTTCCACGCATTTGGACAACAATCTGGATCATCTTTTGTTGAAGAAGGTGAGACATCTAGAATAGGACCCACTACATTTGGTTTGAGCCTAGCCCACCGTGAAGAGTTATGGGGATGCGAAGAGCCTAATACTGGAACAACAGGCAGTTTGAGTCAGGCTCCCAGAAAGAAGCGATTCCGTTCGGAGATCTTTCCTACAAGCATGACTGAGTCATGTACATCTGATCTGGAATATGTTGGTGTCAACGGATACAGTTATTCAATTCGCTACAATGCTGGATACGTGACATTAGCTGTTTACACTAGTGTTGCTGTGGAACTATCTAGCAATGCCAAAACAGCCTGTACAATCTCTGAAAGACTGGGGCCTTTTTCGTGATGTCGTCTGTCCGGATCTTGACAATCCGGGCTTACCTGAGCTGGTGTATGTGTCTCAATGGGATAGTCGCAATGGCTCCAGTATCTATCGTGTGTGGAAGCAGACCGTTTCACTAGACCTACAGAGGATTTTATTTTCCTTAGCTTGTGCAGTGAAAGGGAGAAGTTAGTTGCTGCCCGTGGTCATGAAGAATGGAAGTTAAAACCGTATCCTGTATCTAACGATGAATACAACAAATGGTTTAAAATGTGTTCTTTATACAATGGTGTGACTGGGAGATTTTGAAGAAACAGTTTGATACCATCGACTATGTCATCAGAAGAGACAAAATAAGGAGTTCTTATGAGAACATAAGAAAAAGATTGATATTTGGGAACACTGACCAACAGTCTCTACCCCTGCCACGGAACCTCTATAGACCTAAAATCATCAGACACAAAGACTAGCAAAATGGTGGGTCTATTTTTAAGGTGCTAATTATTTGCCCAAAATAGTTAAAATGATTTTATTTTTTTATTTTTTTTTTTGCTACTGTGATTGTAATGTGTTATTTTTTTTTTTTCTTCCCAGAGGATCTGGAGTGGTTTCATTCGACCCCCACAGGTACGCCTCCTAACACCCCTGGGCTATTTGCACCCCTAAAGGCATCCGGATCTCCTCAATCCCTTTCATCATCGTCATCATCGCCACCTCTATCGCCGGAACACTTCCTACCATCCCCACCTACACCTCCCCTGCCACCATCTCTATTGTTTGGGGCACTTCCCCCTCAGACATGTGCATATCAAACAACCCCCTCAACATATGCTACATTACAACAGGGAGGTGTTGCTGATTGTTCGGACACAGAGGCGCCTGATCAGACGGATGGGGTGGTGTCATCTTTGTTTATAGATAGCGTTAAAACAGCGTCTCTACATCTTCTTAACATTGTTCTTTACAAGTATTTGGAAGAGCTTTGTTCGGGCTGTCAGATCAATCATCCAAGCCAGAATCAGCATGCCTGTTTAGAGGGCTACCAGAACACTTCTACACTGTCCACTTTGAACAGCTTATGAAAAGACTCCTTACTGATAAATTCATTGGTGTAGTGCAACGTTTTCTGTCCTTGAAACATCTCACCGCTGATGAGGGTAGAATCAGGGGAGTATCCGAAACAGTTTTGTGCGAGTTGAAAACGGCTGAAGATGTTACGACTAAAATCAGTGCTATGTATGACTCTATGATAGGGGACGACGTTGTCAAAATAGCGAAATTAGAGAGATTGGGGACTATTGGCGCGATTTATATGCAAGAAAAAAAAAAACTAACAGTGTGAAAATATGGGGAATTGTTTAGGTGTAATGTATAACCATATCAGTGGCGATATCACGTATCGCATTTATCTGGTATTTTAGATAATGCCATTGCTAATAATGTGAACGGCGTTGAAAAATACCAATGTAAGAGTGCTGATGTAGATCGTACAGTTGTGAGTAGGTTAGAAAAACTGATGGTGATTGTAAGAAGACAACATAATACCCCTCCTTGGGAGGATCTGTTGCAGATGTTATTATCAATGTTAATGACACGTGAGAGTATAGTGGACACATTTTGTGACGTCATAGCCAACATTACACGCAATTTTAAGATGCTGAAAGTTTATCACCTACTTACTATGTATACAATGCTTGTAGATACAGTGAGTTTGTATGTGCAAGAAAAACAGTATACTGATGTCTTGCAGGATTTGCAAAAACTAAATATATTCATAATCAGTAAAAGCAATGTATCCGTATTAGCCAATATGCTATCTATGATAGAACGGGTTTCACTGTCTTCATAACTGTCCTATATATGACTGTGTGAGTGTGTTTTGTAAAAAAAATAAAAAGAATTACATAACTCTAATGTGTTCACTTGTGTTTTAAATGAATCATGGAGAAGGTTATGCACAAAATATACTATGATCCGTCCCACCCAGGAGGGTTGGGAGGAGTGCAGCGGCTTCGTGATTCCGTCAAAGAATGTACTGGCTTGTCTCCAACTATCCCCACGGTTAAAAGTTTCTGCTGAGGCAGGATGCGTATACACTGCACGCTCCTGCATTGAAACACTTCCCAAGAAACAGAGTGATTGTTAATGGTATCGACAAGCAATTCCAAGCTGATTTGGTCGATATGTCTGAATATTCATCGGAAAACGATAATGTGCACTATTTATTGACATGTATTGATGTGTTTTCTAAATATGCCTGGGTAATATGTCTTAAAAACAAATCGGGTCCTATTGTGACAAGTGCCTTTAAGGAAATATTGGAACAAGGACGCATACCCCAGAAGCTCAAACAGGCGCTGGAAAAGAATTTTATAATAAGGTTTTTCAAAAATTGATGACACAGTATAAAATTCACCATTTTTCCACATCGAATGAAATAAAATCAAGTGTGGTTGAACGTTTCAATAGGACTTTCAAAACCAGAATGTGGAGATATTTAACGGCTGTTAACTCACGCCGTTATATTGAGGTAGTACAAGATATGGTTGCTGCTTACAACGCTGCATACCATAGGTCAATAAAAATGGCTCCGTCCTCCGTATGTAAAGACAATGAGAAAACTGTCTTTAACACTCTGTACAAACTGAAACCACATGGAACGGTGCTGTTTAAATTTCAGATGGGGACACCGTTAGGATATCAAAGCACAGAGGCATTTTTTCGTAAAAGGTTACCAACAGACCTTTACAGATGAGTTTTTACAATATCAAAACGTATAGGTAGAACTCCTCCTGTTTATATACTGAAAGACAATAGCGGGGAGCCTGTGACAGGTACCTTTTACGAAGCAGAGTTACAGGCTGTAATTGTAGACAAAAACAAAGTGTTTAAAATTGAGAAAGTGCTGGCTCGAGAAAGGAAATAGGCCGTAAAAGCTTGTACTTGTGAAATGGCTAGGATGGCCTGAGAAATTCAATTCATGGATCTCTGAAAAAGACATAGTTGATGCAAGATAAAAGAGGGGTCAGTCTTGTAATATTAATCATTGTGGTTTGTTAGTGAAAGGTGTTGGAGCTATGAATAAGAACGGATTTTTTTTGTCACGCTGCCTAGTAATGCCTCACAATTAGTTTATCCAAATAATAAGATTTGGCAATTCAGAACAAAACTGGCTAAACCGATCATATTACAAACACCGTATGAAGTTGGTCTTATTGAAATTCAATACCCCAGGATCTGGAATAGTTTCACCGAGAACGATGCCAAGATTGATTTCATCGACACGAAAGCGAAAATGTACAACAAGACAAGGCTAACAGTTGGTTCTTATAATACAATCGCCAGCATTGTTAATGAATATAATATGAAATGTGCTGCTAACACAGCCCTAGCCCACATAACTATGAGCCACAACCCTATCACTAATAAGATTCTTTTCACGGGAGGAGACGGATGGAATATTGTGTTTAGGGGCGTCTGGCGAAATTCTTGGGTTCATACCAGACTCTGTGTTCGAAATACACATTGGCCCCCATTTAAAATGTTCAGCTCCACACCCGGCCGACATCCATGGGGGTCGTTATAATATATTTATTTATAGTGACATTGTGGACTACCAGCTAGTCGGTGATAGTCATGTACCCCTGCTCCGTTGTATAAATATCTCTGATGAGAGCAAACGTATGCCCACTCTGAGTTACGACAGTCCTCACTACACATCGTTGTCACGCTCGACTATTACTGATATTCAGATAGAACTACGAGGCGATCAGAACCAACACATCCCTTTCTCATACGGAAAAGTAATTGTCAAACTACATTTTAGACCTGTGAAACATCATTAAAATGATGAGGAAAGCGTACACAGCCGATGATGGAAGATATATGCACTATTACATGAATCAAGCTGGTGGAGAGTTGCCGGGTTTCATAGGTGCCAGCACACAATATGGGCATGGATTAGGGGGGATATTCAGAAATTTATTTTGAATGGCTGTTCCACTTTTAAAAAGGGGTTTAATATAGCCAAACCCCATCTGAAAACAGCAGCAAGTGGTTTTATTGGCGATGTTGTGACTAATGTCAGGAACGCCGTGGCATCCAGACAACAGGGCAATGGGCTCATGGTGTACAGGCGCAAAGCATTAAAAAAGCCCGCCAGGATGTGGGCGTATCCGGACTGTGAACAAAAGCATAAAAACACCACCAAAAACGAAGAATTCTCAAAAAAAGCATCTGTCAGTAGGCGCAGAGCTCAAAACGACGCTCTCTGTCCCTGACAAAAGACATATTTTAATTTTACAGAATCAATCATGGCGTTTATTCATAATCAGTCCGAAGAGTGTGTGAAGACCGAATTGGACCTGTTTACAGTACCGTACACACAAACATCTATCGAAAAATCTACATTTGTAGAAATCCCACCAATGTCAGCTCTAACGGACGGAGGTCCTATTGAATTTTTCATTTCGCTGGCGGGGAGGATTATCTCGACCTTAACGATTCATACTTGTATACACGTGTAAGGATTACAAACCCTGATGGCACATTGTTGGCTAACGCAGCCGATGTAGGTTTTATAAACTATCCTGGATGCAGTCTTTTTTTTCACAAGTATTTTGATATAATGTTGGGTGATAGACTGATCACACAGTCTTCAAATACGTATCCTTATCGATCCGTTATAGAATGTCTTCTGAATTATGGAAAGGACACATTGGCTACGCAATTTAGCACAGGGCTATTTTGTAAGGACACAGCGGGCAAAATGGATGAGACCTCTATCACAGGCGATAATTTGGGGTTGACACAAAGGGGTGAATACACATCCGAAAGCCGTATTGTTGAATTAATAGCACCAGTACACGCAGATTTGTTTTTCAAGAAAAATTGTTGCTAAATGGTGTGGACATGTCTCTGAAATTCATACGTTCAAAGATGACTTTGCACTAATGACCCTGGAAATGTCCAATTCGCTGTGAAAATAATGTCTGCTAGTCTATTTGTCAAGAAAATATCAGTGGCACCAACTGTTAGACTAGCTCATAGTAGGGCCCTACAGCATACTAATGCAAAATATGCTATTGACAGAGTAGCTCTAAAACCTTCTCAATACCTACAGGCAGCGTGTTTGCAACCAAGAAAACCTATTCATAGGACAGATTCCTAAATTTGTAGTCATAGCTTTTCGTAGATAATGAAGCATACACTGGGTCGTATGCCCATAACCCCTTTAATTTTGGAAACTATAATACAGAATTTATTAGCCTTTATGCCGATGGACAGCCTCACCCAGCCCGTCCTTTTCAGCCCCTTTTTCAAAGAGGGCAATATGTACGGGAATATTATCAACTGATTGAATCAACAGGACGCCATTTAAAAGACAGGTCACTAGCCATAACACGAGAGGATTTTGGGGCTGGTTATACTCTATTTTGTTTTAATTTGGAACCTGACGGTGGGGGGCTCAGGAAATGTTTCACTGATTAAGAACGGTAACGTTCGCTTGGAAGTTCGGTTCAGAAATCCCCTTCCTAGGACTGTGACCCTTATCTGCTATTCAGTTTTTGACTCTGTAATCGAAATATCTAACAGACGGCAAGTCCTATTGGACCACTACTAAAGATGAATACAATAGAACTCACCAGCGTCCTTAGAAAAAGAATGAATAGAGACACAAATTTCTTAGGAGTAATACCATGCGATCATCTCCCAAAAACAGTTGTTTGTAAATTACCCGCCATGCTCGTTGTAAATACACAGCCCAGTAATATGCCGGGTGAACACTGGCTAGGTATTTACATTACAGAGAACAAGCATGGTTTGTTCTTTGATAGCTTTGGACATCCACCTACCTTTTTTTTCCGCAGGAAATTGGCAATTCCTCTTAAAGAACTGTGTGGAGATGTACCATTCAGCAATCCAAGTGCAAAAATAATTATTCTACAACATGTGGCCAGCACTTCGTCTTCTTTTTATGTCATATTCAGAAAAAGATTCCTTATACAAAAGTATTGAGCATGTATGGCACTAATCTTGTATGCAACGATACAATGGTCAGCCATTTTGTTAGCAGTATACACCCGTTGTGTGTCACGATCAGAAATTTAAATGTGTACAATGTTCATGTTCCACCTATAGGTAGAAATTGTGTAATGATGTTTCTTTTCAAAAATAAAGAATGTGGAATATACTATTCTTATAATGCCTTAATTTTTTTTTTTTTTTTTTTTTTTTAAAACAAATTATACAAAAAAAATGCATTCAACAGATAAAATTAATGTAAAACATTCATTTAATGTCACCTGTTTACATACAACACAGCATTTTCACGTAGTCGAATAAAGCCAAACACATGAATAGAAAATTTATGTAAAACACATTCATTTTATGTCACATGTTTACATACAACACTGACTTTTCATATAGTTGAATAAAGAAAACACACCTCAAATAGAAAACACACCCTCAATAGAATAAAAACAAAAACAAAATGAATGAAAACACATCAAATAGAAAACACCCCTCTCAATAGAATAAAAACAAAATAAAAATAGGTTTTTAAAAAAGTAAAATATAAAGTAGTGTAATAATAGAAATAGGTTTTTAAAAAAAAAAAAAAGTAAAATATAAAGTAGTGTAATAATAGAAATAGGTTTAAAAAAAAGTAAAATATAAAGTAGTGTAATAATAGAAATAGGTTTTTAAAAACAAAAGTAAAATATAAAGTAGTGTAATAATAGAAATAGGTTTTTAAAAAAAAAGTAAAATATAAAGTAGTTAATAATAGAAATAGGTTTTTAAAAAAGTAAAATATAAAGTAGTGTAATAATAGAAATAGGTTTTTAAAAAAAAAAGTAAAATATAAAGTAGTGTAATAATAGAAATAGGTTTTTAAAAAAAAAAAAAAAGTAAAATATAAAGTAGTGTAATAATAGAAATAGGTTTTTAAAAAAGTAAAATAGAAAATAATAAAAATATGTTTAAAAAAAAAAAAAAAATAAAGTAGTGTAATAGAAAATATAAAAGATTAAAAAAACTAGACCAGCGGAGTCTTAGCAATGGGTGGTGTAATACTAAATGTTCTAGGAGTACTAGTTGCAGTCAAAAGCAGATGGTGTACCATGTGTGTAAATACAGGGGCCATTCTTATTGCTCTAGGAGTGCGAGGGGGTTCGTGGAACAATCATAGGCGTTTGTGTATTAGTTTCAGATGATGCAACAGTTTTAAAAGCCTCAATAGAACAGCGTACCCTCGTGTTTGGGATTACGGACAGTGGCACATTTAAGCTAGCTAACTTTTTTTAAAAATATGTTCCACCCTTTTTTGGTCTAGAGTGTTCTGGAACATTATTATGGGTTGTGACACTTTTTCAGCAGATCATACAGATGACTTCCAGGCACATTCTTATTTTCAACAACTATTTCCCCTTGATTTGTCCAAGATAACTGGTCATTGTGTCGGGATAATGAAGCCAATATGTATTCTGCATTTCTTTTATTTCTTATAGGCATATGTTTCAACACTTCTGTCTTTAACATATTTTCTTCTTCATCTTTTGAATCATCCTTTGAATCAACTTCAGGTATTGATAATGTAATCACACTTTTCTCGCGTTCACCCTGTTTTATCATGACTAAGTACCGCTGTAGAATACTGGAATATCTTTTAGCTTTTTCATATACATCAATGTCAGGCTGTTTCAATATATCACTCATGGCTCGGTCCAATTCACTTTGTACAGACTGTCGCAGAGATACATTTGAGGAGTCCGTTGTTTGAGGAGGTTGTAATGCCACTAATTGATTTTGTGGAACCAAAAACATTTTCTGCGTGTGTTCCATCTCAATTCCTGTTGATAAGACTTGCTATGAATGGGATAGCGGCACCCAGGAGAGGGAGTAGAAACCCACCTGTTTGATTGATTGTCTTTTTTTTTTAAATGTTTAACTTTTTTATCAGCTATTAGTCTAATAACTTTCTTCTTCTTCAACAGTTTGTACTGATTATTAGACAGTGGTATGTGGCCTCTTAGGACGTTCAAAGCTATTTCACAAAGCGCATTGATAAAGTCTGGACTAGCGTTGCTCACAATGACACCTCTCGCTCTGGGTGACGCCTTATGTAGCATGTCTAACAATGTAAAATTCCTCTCCATTCGACTTTGACATTATTACACTTTTTCTAGGAACATATACAACCTGCTGTGGGGATATCAGAGCTGTTCTGAGTCTTAAAATATCGGGGGTTGTGGATTTATAATCTATCAATAGATAGCCAAAGGTGTAACTAGTGGCGTCTTTAAAAGCCTCTAAAAAATATTTAGAATTTCCGGGGAACATTTGCCGTGCCAGCAAGCTTATTTGATGTTGATCTCTAGCATTTTTGAAAATAATCATATAGTTGGTGTTCAAACTGATTGTCGACGACTTTACCTTGAATAAACAGATTCTGCACTAAATATATACAACTAAGGCGTCGGTGATGGACATACTGTGTGAAAACTTTTGAACTTCAAATTATCACAGGCTTGATTCATTAAATCGTCTATAATGAGCAAATTATTCTTAGTAGTAGGCAAGAGTGCCTAAATGAAACGATTCGGAGACCTTGTACAAAATTTATATTCACCGTTTTAAGCAATTGATCGTATATTGGTTGCCAGCATGAATAGATGTATACTATGTTATCAATTTTTGTGAAATAACAGAGGACATGTTTTTCAATAATGTCTTTGACAAAATATGTTTTTCCACAATTCGAAGGACCACTGATACTTGAGGCTAAAAGGGTGTTGAAGCCTGCCATCAAATCCTGAAACATCCTAGTAGCCATAAGGGACGGTTTGTATAGTCTTGGAGCACCGTCGTTTGTTGTAAACAACCTGTACTTTCCTTGTCAAGGTGTCGTTTTGAGATGGAACTGT